>NW_028133803.1:0-40403 GCF_964662115.1 Mustela nivalis | reverse complement strand
GGATTTTTCTGCTGGGGCATTATCGTCACTGACTAAATAATTCATTTTGTAAACATATTATGTCCATCTCTCTTATTGGACATTAAGGGCAGGGGATATCTGTGTCCCTCACTAAAATATCCCCTATGCTTAGAACAAAGCCTTGGTACCCAGTAGGTACTCGATAAATACTTATTGAATGGCCGCCTCTATTAGCAACTAGAGCATTTGCTAGGAGCTTTTCCTAGATCACATTCTTCTCCCCATCCCCCCAACCCTTCCAAAAAACTCATGGTTTTATAGAATGGTACCCTTGATAACATGGAAAGTATTACTCCAAAGGGTTAGAGCAGCAGGGAATTATCACTGGACTGCTAAAGCCTTGGGGGCAAATTGTGAATCACAGATAATTGCTTATAAAATCCTGACTCTGCTTTACCTTCAAGACTGAGCTGAAAATGACAATGATGTTCTCTCCCTGAATCGCACTTTGGGGCTTTTTTGGGCAACTACGACTGCCAACTGCTATCTGAACATCCATTCCTCCTTCTTCTGAATCCCTGAATTTGTTCAGGATGACAAAGATATCTGCTTGGAAAATGAATTTTCCAGTCTCTCTGGCTAATACTAATAAGTATGGTCATAAGACTACGGCAAATCCGTCCATTATTGAGTCCTCTTATTTCTTCTTGGGATTGGAATATGGGTTTGATGGCTGAGCTGCGGTGGCCATACTGAGCCACAAGACAAACGTGAGGACAGAAGCCAGCACTGAGGGTGGTGGGGCAGAGAAATACAAAAAGGCTGGGTTCAGATAAAATGGTGGGCTTCCATAGGATCTCTCTATCCTTTATTTTTCTTCTTCTTCTTCTTTTTTTTAATGTAGGGCTGAGATCAAGACCTGAGTGCAGATCAAGAGTCAGACACTTAACCGACTGAACCACCCTCTATTCTTTCTTTTGACCTTCTTATTTGTGGCCCATTTCTATAACCTCTGATATCTCAACTATGCATCGCTAAAGTAAGGGAAGCCTTGCTGAGGGTAGATTTGGTTTTGAGACTGTGACTGAATCCTGTATCTAGGTTTAAGGGGTGGAGGCAGTGATGGGCTGGGTAAAAATTTCTCTTCTTATTCAAGGGGCAAGGAGTTCTCCTTTTAGGAAAGAGGCAAGGACATCGAGACTCTGAGCAGATTCACCAGGTGCCACAACAAGTGTGCAGTAGGGGTAGGACTTGGACCCAGGTGTTCTGACCCCAATCCTCCACTCTTTGTCAGCTTTGTGACCCCTCTTTCTTGAGGTCACTCACCTGATAAGCCCCTTACCAAAGATGGGTTAAATTCTACACTGCACGTCCCTGGTGTTACACCAGAACACCGAGGGCATAGCCACAACCCGAAGGTTTTAAAGAATAATTTCACTTGCTAAAAATACTCTTCTACTTACTTTGAAAAATTGTAGTTCACATAATCAACCTTCAAAAATTCCAGAGATTCAGAGCCTTCTAGGTCTGGGATCTTTTTTTCCTTAACCATTTGCTCAATCATCTCCATCCCAGCTAGAACGCCTATGAAGGAAAGAAAGCATTTACTGGTAATGACGAAGATGACAGGCTTACTACCTACCTATGCTCTCTCCCCCTACCTGTGCTGCTCCCCCTACCTGTGCTCTCTCCCTCTCTGTCAGATGAATAAATAAAATCTCAAGAAAAAAATAAAGCCTGTCCTTCCCCACCCCCCCAACGCCGCATCTCTACAGATGGTCCCATCTGGCCCTCACATCATGACGGGGGGGGGGCACCATTATGGTCATTCTCCCTGTTTTCCAGAGGAGAAACCCACTGGGCCAACCCTATATATTGAGGAAAGGGGCAGAATTGAGACCCATACCCGTGGGAACTGATTAGATCTGTTCTTTTAATTGCTTTGATCTTGAGAGTGAAATAAACACTTCTCACAACTTCAATAACGTTACAAGATTTCTATTTCTGATCCATATTTCTGCGCATATAAGTATATCAGTACAGTAACAAGATGCACACACACACACACACACGCATGTAGACATGTGGATACTGACATACATTCCCGGCGTGTATTTCTCAGTATAGAGCCAGCTCATACGGCAATTGTGCAACATGGGTCAACCTTAGATTCGCTGTTCTAGATGAGGTACTGGCAGCAAGGAGTTGCCCCAAACGGTCTTTCCTTCCTCCTCCCCTCCCTTCCTTCCCTCCGTCCTTCCTGCGTGTCTTTTTTGGTGCAGCAGGTGAGGTGTTTCCTGGTCACACTTAGGAGTTTCTGAGTTAGACGAGCAGTACTTGGGCTGACTGCTTTAGTTAAGAAGGGATTGGAGTGAATCTATCTGCCTGTACTCAGCTAATCTTGGGCCAAGATTTATAGGATAGAATTAGGCCCACACACTTTGATTTCCCAGTTCCTTTCCCATACACAATCTGCCCTCACCCCAGCTCTGCTCAACGTTTTTCCCTCCCCAAGTTTATAAACATCTCTGAAGGAGTTTTACTTAGTCTTTCAGTGTCCCGGGCTCCTTTTTGCATGTAATGAAAATATGGAGCCTCTCTCAAGAAAAATTCCCAATCATCATCTATAGTAAACTTGGCGCACAATTTTAGGGGATTCTTAGTTCCTTTTGGAATTAAGCCCTTTCTGAAGTTCTAAGGTGTTACTTTCACTCTCCCATCTCCTCCCCTCTAGCCTATGATGTATCCTTCTTTACAGCAGAGATGTTCATGGTATATGCATGAGGGGGTACAGGGGATAGGGGGCGGGGAGAGAATGAGTATCTGCGGTCAAGTTTGGACAGACCTACCATCAAGGTGATTGTTTTTTGGACAGCACTTCCTTCCCAGCTGTCTTAGCAGTCTCCACATCATTCTACAGGAGAGCTTGCCTCAGTCATGACACAGTCCAATATGAGCTTGGAACTCATATAAACTCCACCTCGGAGGCTGTAGCCTGGCTTCTGGAAGCCCTTGACTTACCATAGTCCAGAGCCTGCTGAGTAACCCTGGCCTTGATTCCAGGGTAAACGGTCTGGGCAGATGAGATGTAGAGATTCCACAGGAAGAAACATCCCCAGAGGAGTTGGACTGCCTTTGTATGCATCTGCAATTAACCAACATTTATGGTTCCTTTACTATTTTTGACTTTTCGTTGGTCAATTCCATACAGTTTTCTATGATTTCTTGTTTCATTGCTCATTGCCAGAACTCGCTCTTTCCACCCATCAGTCCATATATCCATCCATCCATCCATCCATCCATCCAACCATCCATCCATCCAACCATCAATCCATCCATCTATCCACCCATCCAGTAATCATTTATTGAACACATCAGAACATGTGCTAGGTGCTGAGGATGCAGAGATGACCTCTGTGTGTCCTTGGCTTCTGTTTCTCACAGATTAGTGGGTGAGTCAGACACACACACACATGATTATGACTCAGGACAATAAAATACAATGCAATGCAACCCAAGAGATTTACTGTAAATGTAACACTGCTGATACGTCTTGGGAAGCATAGAGGATGGGGATGTGGGATTTTAGACCGCTTCACAACACGAGTTGGTAGTTTAGAAAGGTGGCTTTAGGGATGTGAAACAATCAGTCATCTGCTTAGAGACCCTTAATGACTCCCCTTTGCCCACAGGACAGGGTTTAAGCTCGCAGCCCAGTGGTAAGGCCTTGCCCCACTCTACACTTACACCTCCTCAAAGACTTCCTTCTTTAACACACATGCCAGGCTCACCCCAGAATCTAGTACAATGCCCGGCATGCCGTAGATACACATATACAAAATCTTAAATAAACATCTCCAAGGAGAGGGACCACATCTCTTTTTTTTTTTTTTTTTGCTGTTATATTGCTGGTGCTTGGCATATATTAAATATTCAGTGTATACTTATTAAATGAATGGACTCAATGAATTAATGACAGTCTATTTTCTTTCCCTTTCTTCCTTCTTACTTTCCTTCCTTCCATCCCTCCTTCCTTCCTTCCTTCAAGTAGGTTCTACACCCAGCATGGAGCCAATATGTGGCTTGAACTTATGACCCTGAGGTTGAGACCTGAGCCGAGATCAAGAGTTGGATACTCAAATGACTGAGCCACTCCTGTGCCCCTCAGCCCATTTTCTTGATGAATGAAGCACAAGTTACCCATAGCAATGGTGACATGGGTTTCTTTTAATGACAGGCGAGTGAGTAATATGTTCACGGGCCTTGTTTCTAGTTCTGGCAGTTTGCAATCTGGGTGAGCTACCATTGCTGTGTTCATACGTGTCAAAGACCCACAGGTGACAGATTCCCACTGAGTTCACATACAAACATGAAACAAATCAGGGAACTATTTGTGGGGGTGATGAAGGAAGAGGAAGTTGTGGGAGCCGTGCAAAGGGAGGGGTCAGGCCAGGTGGGCAGGGAAGGATTCAAAGAAGGGCTGGGATTCAGGAACAGTCTGGATGAAGGAACGATCATTTCAAGAGGTGTCTCTGGGGTGCTTGGCCAAAAAAAGAAAGAGGTTTGATAAAGGGGGTTGTGTGGGCTTTATGGATAAGGCCGTAGAGATAGGAATGGAATGTGTAGACAAAGGGGTGTTCCAGAGAATTTACTTGAGCGGAACAGAGCAGTCTGACCAGGGAGAGGAGTATCCGTGCAGGGCTGTGGCTAGCCTATCTTGGCCTTCTGTATGGAATGGGAAAAAGTTCCCTTTGGAGATATACCAGCCTTCTGGCACAAAGTGGGGCAAGCAGAAAATGTTTTTTAAAAATCCCATACCATGTGCCTGGCTAGCTCAGCTGGTAGAGTATGAGACTCTTAAAAACCCCATATCAGTGTGCCCAGCTTGGTAGGGAAAGCAAGGGCTGCCCTACTCACCCCTTGGGCTAGCATTTTTTTTAATATTTAGATTTTATTCATTTATTTATTTTTGAGAGAGAGGGAGGGAGAGAGAAAGAGTGAGGCTCTTGACACAGGATTTGATCCTATGACCCTGAGATCATGGCCTGAGCCAAAACCAAGAGTAGGACACTTAACCCCCATGGGCTGTTTTGCATTTTGGCTAGTATACACATTGCCCAATTTATACAGGGGACTTATGTATAGATTAGTGAATGTTCATCTGGGTATTTTGCTGGAGGGTCATGAGGCTGAGACTTGGGGTCCGGACTTGTCTGTCTGGTGGTGTATCCGTCCACCTTCAGGTATGAGAAGGGGCTGGGTCAGTCAATTTGCTTACATTCCTCGTCTGGTCTCCCAGGAGCCCTCTGTCCAGACCAACTGGACTCTTAGTCCTTAAACACTCACCTCGCTTCCTGCCTAAAGCCTGCACTTATGCTGTTCATCTTCACCTGAGCCCACAGAAACCCTGCACCTCCTTAAGGTTCATTTTAAATACAGCCTTCTCTAAGTTAATCACATTTCCTTCAGAATCCTTGGTCAAAACAGATACTTATTCATGTGTTTATATTTATTTTCTCATGTGCTCTCTGTCTCCTCTGTGAGAATGTAAGTGCCATGACGGCAGAGACCTCCTTTAATTTGGAGGCCCTAGAGCCTGGCTTGGTGTCTCAAACATAGAGTGACTGATAATTATTGGTAGAATGACTCAATGAATCATAAATTAAGGAAGAACCCTTACCTCGCTCTGCATTATTATTATTTTTTAAAAGATTTTATTATTTATTTGGCAGAGAGAGAGATCACAAGTAGGCAGAGAGGCAGGCGGCGGGGAGGGCAGGAGAAGTCTTGGGAGGACTGGTCAGTGTGGCTGGGGTACTGGAAATGGGGTGGGAGACTCAGAGTATTGACTATTTACTATTAGAAATGGGGGCATTTTGGGGCACCTGGGTGGCTCAGTGGGTTAAAGCCTCTGCTTTCAGCTCAGGTCATGATCCCAGGGTCCTGGAATCGAGCCCCACATTGGGCTCTCTGCTCAGCAGGGAGCCTGCTTCCTCCTCTCTCTCTGCCTGCTTCTCTGCCTACTTGTGATCTCTGTCTGTCAAATAAATAAATCTTAAAAAAAAAAAAGAGAGAAAGAAAGGGGGGCATTTTAATATCTTAAGACTGCTGCGGTCTTAGCATTCAGTATGCTGTTTCAGCCCTATAGTGTTGGTCTGGGTATACTGGACAATGTGCAGAAAGACCTGGGCAGTGCTGGGGGCAGGGCTATGGAGTGGTGGCTTGGGGATGGTCGGGTGCAGAGAACATCAAGGGAAGCAGGGAGCAATGACAATAAGAGCCAAGGGGGCGGGGCTGGGGTAGGAGACCCGTCTCTGGTTGGGCAGCAGGTGATCTGAGGGAGGAAATGTGAGGAGTGGGTAGCAAGCAAGGGGCAGGGTGATACTAACATCTTACACTCGGAATAGATGTCGAAGCTAGGGCCAGTTGCCACCATCTGTTCTAGGCCCTCCTTGGTCCTTGTTATTCTGGGTTTGGGGGGTGTGTGGTCAAGGGGTCCTGGAGAAGGGGATAGGCAGAGATGGATGAGACTATGGGAGTCAGGGCAACACTCCAGGGGCTGAGATTAGTGGCTATTCACCAGCTGATATGAAAGTATGTCCACATTTTAACAAATGGTGAAGCCATACGGATGTGCATTCACACTGACATTGCTGTGGGCAAAGAATTGTAAATGATGCGTCAGGCCAAGGCAGGCATGAGAGAGGTTTTCTTTTTTTTTAAAGAGGAAAATATTTTCATAGCAGTGAAATGTGGTGGGAAAAAAATTAGACCAAAAAGTTTGTACACATTAGACTGTATATCACAATTAAGGTGGACGTGATCTCTCTGCCGGCATGTAACTAGGATCTCAGTAAGTATTTGCTAACTGACCAACTGACTGGGTTACAAGATTCTGGTTAACTAAGAAAGGTTCTAGAAGAGTGTTCAAATGGGGGAGAAAACCAAACCATCATAAAAATAACTCCATTTCTACAGTGAAAAAGCATAAAAACCAGAACAGAGCTATTACTTGTTAATGGAGTAACAAGTAAAATAATGAATTTGTATACACACACACACACACACACACACATACACTCTTACCATTTACACAACCCACAATCATCCTTGGAGACAGATGTTACTATAATTCTACCTCCCTCTCAGGCATGTGAACACAGAGACTTGGAGAGTCTGAATGACCTGTCCGAGACCACACAGTAAGTCAGGCACCTGGGAACCACACCTTGCTCTTCTGGTTCCCAATTCTAGTGTTTATGAAGTTAATTGCTTGATAAGTGCTAGATTTTTCATTTTCTTCTGGGAACATTAGGAGATGCTTGATGCCATCTTCTATGTGGAAAAAAAAATCAGGAAGCATCTGGAGATTTTCAAGTGCCGAAGTGCAAATCCTTTTGTATTTTCTTGGGCACAAATGGAAGTTTAATGTCCTTCCAGCAGCAAAAATCTATTTTCCCGTCTTCAGTGAAGGGAGTATCTGAAATGGTCTACACTGATGGAGATCCAGGAACTCAAAATTGCACATAGAAAAAGATATTTTTCCTCTAGAAATTTTATGAGTGAATGAAATTACGGGGCTATAAAAGGATTGCATGTAACTTTTGGCTGAATTGTTTGTTAGGATGATAATTTATAGGCAGAGGAGGGAAGGAACTTTGTCAAGCAAGGAGATGAGTCCTAAAAGGTTAAGTAATTTGGCTGACAAATAAGGCCAGGATGAGTTGCCTATGAAAAGGAGGGATCCGGGGCACCTGGGTGGCTCAGTGGGTTAAAGCCTCTGCTTTCAGCTCAGGTCATGATCCCAGGGTCTTGGGATCAAGCCCCACATCGGGCTCTCTGCTTGGCAGGGAGCCTGCTTCCTCCTCTCTCTCTGTCTGCCTCTCTGCCTGCTTGTGGTCTCTATCTGTCAAATAAATAAATAAAATCTTAAAAAAAAAAAAAGAAAAGAAAAGGAGGGATCCAAGATGACTTAAAAACCCTGCCCACAAGTTACCTATTTTGTTGTGTCTAAGGAATTGTTTCTTCCACGATTCAAAGCCTCAGAAGTCACTACCTTTCCATACCAATAAATGGACAGAATAACCCTCTAAATTAGATGGCGCTGCCATAACCATGTTTTTTTCTAGTTATGTCTTTGAGGCAAGGGCAACAAAAGCAAAAATAAATTATTGGGACTTCATCAAAATAAAAAGCTTCTGCACCATGAAGGAAACAATCAACAAAACTAAAAGGCAGCCTATGGAATGGCAGAAGATACTTGCCAATGACATATGCAGTAAACGGTTAGCATCCTAAATACGTAAAGACCTTATACAACTCAACACCCCAAAACCTTACAATAATCCAATTTAAAAATAGGCAGGAGACATGAACAGACATTTCTCCCAAGGAGACATTCAGACACCCCACAAAACACATGAAAAGATGTTCAACATAACTTATCATCAGGGAAATGCAAATCAAAATTACAGTGAGATATTACCTCACACCTGTCATAATGGCTAAAATCAATGATACAAGAAACAATAAGTGTTGGCAAGGGATGTGGAGGCAAAGGAATCCTTATGCACTTTTGGGAAAGCAACCCGGTACAGACACTATGGAAAATGGAATGGAGGTTCCTTAAAGAGTTTAAAATAGAGTTACCATATGATTCAGTAATTGCACTACTGGGTGTTTAGCCTCAAAATACAAGAACACTGATTCGAAGAGAAACATGCAGCCCTATGTTTCTAGCAGCATTGTTTACAATAGCCAAACCATAGAAACAGAGTATCCATTGACAGATGAATGGATAAAGAAGGTGTGACACACACACACACACACACACACACACACACACAATGGAATTTCATTCAGCCACAAAAAAGCATGAGATCTTGCTGTTTGTAACAAGATGGATGGAGCTGGATAGTATTATGCTAAGTGAAATAAATCAGTCAGAGAAAGACAAATACCGTATGATTTCATTCATATGTGGAATTTAAGAAACAAAACAACTGAGCTAGGGAAAAAGAGAGAGAGGCAAACCAAGAAACAGAAACAGACTCTTAACCATGGAGAACAAACTGATGGTCACCAGAGGAGGTCGCGGCGGCGGGGGTGGTGGTGGTGGTGCATGAAACAGGTGATGGGGAGTAAGGACAGCACTGTCCTGAGGAGCACTGGGTGTTAGAGGAAAGTGCTGAATCACTATATTGTACACCGGAAACTAATATTACACTGTAGGTTAACTAGCTAGAATTAAAATAAAAACTTAATATATAAAAACATGAATGTATCAGGTGGCCCTTGCCTGAACCATTCTGATGACCAGAAATAAGAAAACTCTAGTACAACTTGGGAAATTCTCGAGACAGATCGACTTGCCATTGGTATTTGCAATGGTGAATACCAGACAGACTTTGGGAAAATCAGTTAACACAGGTGGTCAGTGAATGAAATGCAGCCTTTAAAACAGAGGCAAAGGTTGAAAAATTAAGTCCAGTTGGTTTAAAGAAGCCTGAACTGCTAGAATATTCCAACCTAATTGTGAAGACAAAATGTGTAGAAGGAGTCTAAATCAACAGGTATAGAATATGGGTAGAACTGGGGCAGTTTCATGGGATTCAGCTCACACACCTGATTTTTTACCAAGATCTCAAATGACAAGGGCATTAAAAAAATTTATACTGGGGCGCCTGGGTGGCTCAGTGGGTTAAGCCGCTGCCTTCGGCTCAGGTCATGATCTCAGGGTCCTGGGATCGAGTCCCACATCGGGCTCTCTGCTCAGCAGGGAGCCTGCTTCCTTCTCTCTCTCTCTCTCTCTGCCTGCCTCTCAGTGTACTTGTGATTTCTCTCTGTCAAATAAATAAATAAAATCTTTAAAAAAAAAATTTATACTGAGTCTTCCCCAAACTCCATACTTAACACAAACAGGTTAAACAATTCCTGCGAGTGGGAGGGCCCTTTGCTCTGGCAGGATGTAGGTCACTTGATGTGGTTTAAGACCTGGCCCCAAACACAGAGATCAGAGCAGCCCCTTCTTCCTTGATCCACACTGGTTCGACTTAGAGACAAGTTAGAATTTTCTGCCACTAGAATTTTCTTCCCCCTTGAAATGAAGGTAAACATAAGTCCAGAAGATTGAGGGACTGTCTTAACGTTGCCGAATGAAGCAAATGTCAATCATGTGTCCATACCAACTATCTACTCTTTCTCAGACCTTCTCAGAACCTTCTAGGTGGGCATGAGTGACACAAAAGACAAACACAAAACAGAAAACCCTGGGCAGACAACAAAGACGCAGGCTACACGACAGCTCACTGAACCGGGGCGTGACCAGCGGAAGGGTAATCCCTAACTGGGAGATTTTCCGCTGGCAGAGACCAAAAGTTTCATGATTCTTACCTCAAGTAGTGGAGGTGTTCAAAGCTGGGAGCACCTTCGACTCCTTCTGCCTCTGAAGCTATGTGTTCTCCACTTGAGCCTTGAACTCAGCTGCTGAAAAGACAAGATAATTAAGTCTGAATCATCTAGTGGTGGATTTTTTTTAAATGCCTCTTTCAAAATGTGATACATGATTGCTACACTTCAGTTGCCCAATAGCATGAATGAACACTACAGCCTCTACCTAGATGAGCAGACAGTGCCACCCATGCAGTGATTACTCCCTGTAACACACACACACACACACACACACACACACACACAATTATGACGACGCTACCAGAATGATTAACTCAAGATTTCCAATGTACTTAAAATGGTGTCAAATTGGACTGAGTTGGAAGATGAAGAATTTTCTTCCTTTCTGGGATAATAGGCCAGTTTCTCCTGGTCAGGGTGCCTGCAGTAAATGGCCCCACTACTGCCCAGAATACCTTTTGGGACTTTTGGTGGATCGGATTCAGTCTGAAAGCATGAGGCTTGATAACCGGGCTGACCTAGTTACCACCTTTATCTTTCAGGGTAGGAGCAGCGCGCAGATGGTATCTCTAAGTGCCTGTTCCTTTTCAGGCTGTTGGTGACTTCCGCTCTCAGCATTTCTTTGAGGTTCGGTTGGGTAGGCGCCTCAGCTCCGACACGACTTCACACCGGTAGGTTCTAAACCCTGTCTGCCCTCTCGTCCCCCCACAATTTAGTCTTCGCATTTTACATGGCCAGGGATCTGATGGCATGAAGTAGCTAAGGTCTGATTTACAGTTTTCCGGGTCAGATAGGGCGACCCACTGTCCTGATTTTCTCAGGAAGCAGGATTTTCAGTACTTAAACCAGAACAGTCCTGCGAACAGGAGACTGGTAACACTAAGAACAACAGGCACACTATTCAGTATTGTCTGCACTCCTGAGAGCTCTTCGAGTCTCTGACCCTGGGCGCCTCCCATTATATTTACCTATTTAACTTGTGCTTCCTTAGGGGCAAAATGGGAATAAAAAATAGTATCTACCTTGGGACGCCTGGGTGGCTCAGTCGGTTAAGCCACTGCCTTCGGCTCAGGTCATGATCCCGGGGTCCTGGGATCGAGTCCCGCATCGGGTTCCTTGCTCAGTGGGGAGTCCGCTTCTCTCTTTGCCTCTGCCTGCCACTTTGCCTGCTTGTACTCTTTCTCTCTCTGACAAATAAATAAATAAAATCTTTAAATAAAATAGTATCTACCTTGATAGGATCTGGTGGAAAAAAAGAAGTTGGCCGTCAGCCGGTTGGGGATGCTGTTGTGTACAAATAATAGACACTGCTCACAGTTCTGGAGGCTGCAAGTCCAAGATTAAGGAGCCTGCATGATCACATCTTCCTGGTTCACAGCCAGCGCCTTCTGGCTGTGTCCTCACACAGTGGCAGGAGCCAGGGATCTCTCTGGAGCCTCTTTTCTTTAGCATCTGTCCCATTCATGAGGATTCCACCTTCGTGACTTGAGCACCTTGTAAAGGCCCGCCCGCAGATACCATCACCTTTGGGATTAGGATTTCAACATGTGAATTTTGGAGGGATGCAAACATTCAGACCATAGCTCTTAAAACTGAAAAATGCTGTGAAATTTTATTCATTGGTATGTGGCCTTATCAATGGTGACACAAGCCTGAAGACACTTTCCTCATTGAATCATTTAGTGTCAGTCATTACAGATTCCCCTCATTCAGTCCACAAATATTGGGCAAGGACCTCTTCAGTAAAAAGAGACAGATTCCCTGTCCATGTGGGGTTGATTAGATGAGGCTGGAAACAAACAAGCAAACAGCAAAATGAATAAAAAGGTAGAGATCGCGTCATACGCTATGAAGGAAACAAGGGGCAGTGCTGGTGTGTGGTCTTGTAATGGACAGGGTGCTGTCACTGGGGGAGGCATGCTCCCTTTGTGGGATGGCCCAGGGAGGCTTCTCTGAGGCGGTATACTGGAGCGGAGACCCGAGCTCTGAAGGGAATAAGGGTACAGACCCCCGTATTGTATGAAGGAGAGACATACAGGCATTCGGCATCTGAACAGCAGGGTCTGGTGGGGAGCTGGAGTTCTGGGGAAACCTTGGCTGGAAATGTGAATTTCTAAATCATCATGTGGTCCAAAGATGCAATGGAATATTACTCAGCCATCAGAAAGGATGAACACCCAACTTTTGTATCACCGTGGACGGGGGCTGGAGGAGATTATGCTGAGGGAAATAAGTCAAGCAGAGAAAGTCAATTATCATACGGTTTCACTTACTTAAGGAATGAGTAAATACTTATTTAGTATTTATATATTTATTTAGTATTTATATACTTATTCAGTATCTGTATACTTATATAAGTATAGTACTTATATAAGTAAATAAGTAAAGACTTAAGGAGCACAAGGAATAACATAGAGGACATTAGGAGAAGGAAAGGAGAAGCGAAGGGAAGGGAATCGGAGTGGGAGGTGAACCATGAGAGACTGTGGATTCTGGGAATCTGGGAAACAAACTGGGGGATTTGGAGGGGAGGAGGGTGGGGGGTGGGTGAGCCCGGTGGTGGGTGTTAAGGACGGTACATATTGCATGGAGCACTGGGTGTGGTGCGTAAACAATGAATCTTGGAACACTGCAGCAAAAATTAATGATGTACTGTATGGTGACTAACGTAACACAATAAAAAGATTCTATTAAAAAGAAAAATAAATAAATCACCATGCTGGCAGCGAAAAGAAAGCCCAGAAGTTGGCAGGTGCGCATGGGGCGGTGTCTCATGGTGGAAGGGCTACTGAGGGCTGCGCGGTGATTTTAGGTGCTTGACGGAGAAACACTCGATTGTCATTGTTTTAGTGTTTTTAGTGTACGAGGGAAAAGAATACACAACGAGACATGGAAGCAGAGGAATGACATCACAGATCACGTGGACAAAATTGACAAAGTACCCCAAATATTTCTGTCCTTTCCTCAGAATCTTCCCTGGGTGGCAGTACCAGTTTCGCACCCTGCCCCCCCATCTCTCCTGCCCAGAGCAGCGACTTGGCCCTAACTTCCTCCCCTGCTGGCCCACCCTCCCCCACCGCCGTCAGTAGGATCCCCATCCTCTCAGCCCCCTTGGCCTCTCCCATCCATTAACCAGATGCATAGGATCTGCTAGACTTCTAGAGAAGCTGAACGTTAAAACAGCAGTATTTTTCCTGAAGCAGTTACTAATTTTCCCTTTTGTCCTGGAAAACCTGAAAGTCTTGGTGGAAAGTCTTGGTGGAAACCTGAATCACTGTTGTCTATTCTGGGGCGTCTGGCATGGGATTTGAGGGGAGTTCTCAGGAAAGGTGGCCTGGAGAAAGTGAACTCGACTCTGTCCTGCGGTGCTGGACCTGTCCTGCCCGCCCCACCTGGGACGCTGGGCAGTTTGCTCCGTTTGTGGGAATGAAGCTGAATGAGCTAACACATAGTTTTTCATACAGTATTA
Source organism: Mustela nivalis (assembly GCF_964662115.1). Taxonomy (NCBI): domain Eukaryota; kingdom Metazoa; phylum Chordata; class Mammalia; order Carnivora; family Mustelidae; genus Mustela; species Mustela nivalis. The sequence goes on along the minus strand of NW_028133803.1, from coordinate 26,563 downwards.
ATAAGATACACCATTATGTTTCTCTTTTTTTATCTTAAACATTCAGAGTTTCCGTGGTATTTATTTTTTACATTTACCCTCTATTTGGAAATTAATAAGTTTTCTCTTAACATAGCTTCCCCCTCAAGCAAATGTACATACAGCTTTTAAAAAATTATCATTATTTTTTTAGAGAGGGAGAGAGAGAAGTGAGAGAGAGGGGCAGAGGGAGGGGGGGAGAGAATCTTAAGCAGCCTCTGTGCTGAGCGTGGAACCTGATGCGGGGCTCAATCTCATCTCAGCATTCCCACGACCTGAGCCGAAATCAAGAGTCAGACACAACCAACTGAGCCACCCAGGCGCCCCTAACCAATGTACATACAATTTAAGAAGTGGACTGGTTTATGGGGAAAAGTAAATAACGGTGCAGCTCTGGTAGGACATGGAATAATTCTAGGGAAAAAAAGGCCCAAATAGTTTGAGTTTAGGAGACGAAGGTGGAAGAGGAGAGGGCAGCTAGTCTGTTTTTATTTCATTTAGGAAGGGCCTGAGATTTCAGCTCCTTAGCATCCTTTTTGCTTAACAAGTGGCTTTAAGACAAATTTGCAGAATCCTTCATCACATCACAAGCCAGTAGCACTATGTCCAGGGTCACTATTTATTTTAGTTTTTCAGATTTAACTGAGAGAATGTGCTGGGAATTCCTGCTTATCCAGCCTACCCACAGTGGCAATTTAGAAGGCAAGATTAATTATTTTACTTACTAATGTCTGACAGCATGTTAGTCTCTACAGATCAAGGGACACCTTTAATTAAAACTCCAAAGAAACATCATAATTAACTAGGTAGAATAATTGCTCACTAAAGAAAAATTTGAAGATCCAGTGTTAAGGAACTGAGCACCCTCCTTCTTGGTTTCTAGAATGTCTGAGCTCTTCCCATATAGAACAAAAGCTATCTGGGGCGCCTGGGTGGCTCAGTGGGTTAAGCCACTGCCTTCGGCTCAGGTCATGATCTCAGGGTCCTGGGATCGAGTCCCGCATCAGGCTCTCTGCTCCACAGGGAGCCTGCTTCCTCCTCTCTCTCTGCCTGCCTCTCTGCCTACTTGTGATCTCTCTCTGTCAAATAAAAAAATAAAATCTTTAAAAAAAAAAAAAAAAAAAGAACAAAAGCTATCTGAATACCAGAGATTTTTTTGCACTTGGAAGACAAATTACATTATTCTTTGCAGGGGAATAAGAGGGGACACGGATCATCTGTACATTGGTGGGGGGGGAACAACGATATTTTGTGTTGGTGAAAACTGGTTAAAAGGACACCCCGAAGAGGGAATAAGAGGTAGGGAAAAAGAAGAGTTAACATTTTTGTTATATTCTGGGCACCAGCCATATATTATCTTATTAATTCCCCACCAAGACAGTATGAGGTACTAATATTATCTCAATTTTATAGGTAAGAAAACGAAGGGGGTTTGGTATATGCCGAAGCTTAGGTGTCACAGCTAAAGTTGTAGAGCCAGGACTCAGGACCCAGATGTCCCAGTTCCCAGAGTCTGTGCCCTTAACCTCTATGCCATCCTGCCTCTTCAGGAAGGTCGCTAATGGGCAACGCACAGCCCAGGGGATGCGGAAGTTGAGGAGAGAGAAGGATGCTATTGACAGGCACAGATAGATGTGTTTTTTTGAAGCTGCAAGCTTAGTCCACCAGAGGAAGCTGTCTGGAATTTGTGTGGCTCTTGAGAGAGATCAGTGGTTCGCTCTGGACGGGCTGAGGAGACATCTGGCAGAACTGCCCCGTCCCCTGGCAGCATCTCCCCGTCTCTCCCCAGTTTTGTCCCAGGCCACCCTCTCCTGATGCCTGTGGTGACGGACCCAGACCGTGGCTCTCCCACTAGTCACTCTCTGCAACGGTTTACAGCATGGATTTGCTCCTGGTTTTGAAAAATAAACAAACCCACTTACTTACCTCACTTATTATCAGTTGTCTAAAAGGGAGTTACATTTTCTTATTTGCAGTTCAAACCAAATTTAAATTCATGTTAAATCTGAAATGAACATACATATGTCTTTTATGAGACATGAGAGATACTGTGGAACCAAGCAAACAAGATAATGTGATACATTTCTGAAATGTCTGAGAACCACCAGGGTGAGCCCAGTTCAGACAAGAATTTCTCTACCTCGACGCTCTGACACTTTGGGCAGCGTAATTCTTTGATGTGGGGGCTGTCCTATGCCTTGTAGGACACTTAGCACCTCTTGCCTCTACTGTGATGTTAGCAGCACCACTTTCTCCTACTCTCGTTGTGACAAAAATGTCTCCAGACTAGGACTAATGTCCTTGGACAGGCCTTGGTTGAGAAGCAAGAAAATAAAATATATTCTACCTTGCTGTAGAAGCTGGCACGCCTCTGGAGGGTCAGATTCTACTATCCTAATAATATTTTTCTTACTTATTCAATACATATTTGAATACACTCTCTTGGTGACAGATTCAAAGAACACTGAAGTTTACATATTGAGCCGTGAAAATCCCTGATGCTCCTTCCATCCCTTATCCCTGTCTTCTGCATGCCTGCTTCTAGTTTGCTTTCCATGAATATTTTTCTTTCTTTCAATAGATTTCAGACATCTTCATTTGGACCCTGGATAGGGTTTTAATCATTTCAACAACTTCTGAAGATTCTTTTCCTAATTTGCACGGCTTGAATTTCCTTTCACAACACTTTTTTAAGGTCCATTTCAATTTCTTACCAATCATAGCAGATACCTCAAAGTACTTTATAAGTGTTAAGAAAACCAAAACAACCACAGCGAGACCACATGGTATAGACCAGTGGTTCCCAAAGTGTGGTTTCATAGTGGCATTACCTGGAAATCATTAGAAATGCAAATTCTCAAGCCCTTCTCAAGACCTGCTAAATTAGAAAACTGTGTACATTAAAGCTCGAGATTCAGGAAAATGGATTGGATTTAAGTAAATACTCAAATGAAGGCCAACCTGGCTTTCTTTGGTAGAGACAGAATGAAAATCTTAATTCCAAACAGATATATGAAAAACTTAGAGATAACAATGGATATCTTTATACCACTTTAAATTTTGCTTAATTAGTCCTAACAAGGAGGCGGGACTGAATGTTGTGAAGATGGATTAAGACCTGTCTTTTCCCCTTGAAAAACTCATAGCCTAAGACTGGAGAAAGCCTGATGTGCAAATAATTGTACTATGATATGATGGATACCATTGAAAAGCATGTTCCAAGTGCTCTTGGAACAAAAGGAGGGAGCAACATACTTTCCTTGAAAGAAGGAAAAGGAAAGTATTCCAGGCAGAAGGATCAGCATGTGCAAAAGCACAAGAGCACACAAACTTACTTGGTGGGAGAGGATGTAAAGCAGGGGGAGAGGCATTCTGGAGGAGGGGCAGTCTGCGTAGTCTATAGGGGTCATTGGGAAAATTGAAGAAAGTGATTTCCAGCTGGACTAGTAAGGGTTTTTATCATGCACAGAAATCTGATTTATATTCAGAAAACTATAGGAAACTCAACAATAAGGAAAAAAAGAGGTAAAAAGCAGGCAAGAGATTTGAAGACATCTCACGGAAGAAGATCTATAGATGGCAAATAAACATACAGAAAGATGCTCAACATCATTATTAAGAATTGCAAATTAAAGCAATGAGATACATCTATTAGAAGGACTAGAATAAAAAACAACCTGATTGATACACCTATATCTATATCTATCTATCTATCTATCTATCTATCTATCAGTGGTGAGGATGTAGAGAAACAGAAACTCTCGTTCATTGCTAAAGAGAACGCAAAACGGTACAGCCATATTGGAAAACAGTTCGGCAGATTCCTACAAAATTAATCCTGGTCTTGCCATACAATCCAGCAATGGTGTTTCTGGGTGCTTATCCAATTAATTTGAAAAATTAGGTCCATGTAAAAACCTGCTCCAACTCAAATGTTTATAGTAGTTCTATTCCTAATTGCCCCTTAAATGGAAGCATCCAAGATGTCCTTTAATAGGTAAATGGATAAACTGTAGTACTTGCATACAATGGGATGTTACTCAGCATTACAAAGAAATGAACCAGGAGCCGCAAGAAGGCATGGATTAATCTCAACTGCATATTGCTAAGAAGTTAGTCATGAAGCCAGAAAATGTTACACAATGATTCCAGACATATGACATTCTGGAAGAGGCAAAACTAAAGAGATGGTAAAGAGATTGGTAATTGCCTGAGACTCGGGGCAGGTAGTGGTGGAGAAGGTTGAAGGGCAGGGGACTTTTTAGGTAGTGAAATGAGACATTATGCTTTTGTCAAAACTGATAGAACTTTATAGGTCAGAATAAATCTTAACGTACGTAGTTTTAAAAAAATCACATAGGAGATTGAGGGGATCCAAGACAGAATGCAGAATGTGAGAAAAGAATCTAAATGCTTTACAAGTGTATGAAACAACCTTGGTGAAAGGGATTGGAGAACAAGGTGCTGACCTGTGTCGCTCTGCGAGCGAATGGAAGCTGTGCTATGGAGGCCAGCAGGAGCTATTGTTGAAGCACTGTACTCCAGCTGACAATATTGTTTTTGACAAGGGTATGGGTTAAGAATCCTGAAACCACGACACATAGCTGCTGGAAATGAATGACTAAGTAAATGGATGGTGGATGGGGGGAGCTAGATTTGTCACATTTAGATTGGGAAGTTACAGATAAGCAAGGGAGGAGAACAGAATGATGATGTGGTAATGGATTAGAGCTGGAAACATCAGAATGAACTCATGCTCAGCTTAATATAGAAACAGAAGGTTATGTATGGAAATAGTGTGTACATACATGTATCTCCCTGCTCTGTCAGCTTCGAATGCTTAGAATTAATAACACCTCAATAGCAATGAGCACCTCTAGCACCCAGATCGTGGTTTCTAATACCACTCTCCTGTAAAAAGCACTAGGGTACCTAGGAAAAATGGTTGATTCTAGGGTTGGGGCAGGATATATACAAAATGATCCTAGAGCATCTTACAGTGCCAGAAAATAAGAAAGTGCTAAAGAACGGAACGAATGAACAAAAATCCACAATAATGTAAAATGGATACAGTAGCCAGTGGAAAGATTTCCCAGTGGTCAAAGCTGGAACAATGTGAGCAACAAAATAAATGAAGAAGTAATGGATTATAAGCAGAAGTATAAAATAAATATAAGTCCACGCTGATATAAGGGATTGAATAGACAAATCTCCTGTACAGAAGATATTCAAATAATTTATATAGATACTCCACCCTTAAAATCTAAAACTCTAAGTGGGCGCTGCACATAGTGACTTTCTTCCAAAGGCTACAACATGAAAAGGAGAAATAAGGAGTACTCTTACTGTGGAGAAACCAAGTGATTAGGATTAACAACAGCAGTGAGAAGTCATACTGACAGTTTATACTGTTGATGGGCTGAGCATGGCACCTTGACTTCAGTGATCTTCTTCCCAGAAGCATGTTACCTTGGTCTAATCATGAGAAAGCATCAGACAAATCCCAGTTGAGGGACGTTCTACAAAATCCTTGACCAGTAATCATTAAAACTGTCAAGGTCATTAAAAAAGGGAAAGTCTAAGAAACTGTCGTAGCCCAGAAGAGCCTAGGGAGACATGATGACTAAATGTAATGTGGTGTCCTGGATGGGATAAAGTATGGACTTGGGTTAATACAAATATGTCAACATTAATTCATTCATTTTGATAAATGTTCTACACTCACCTAAGATGTTACTTGATAGGATTACTTGGGTGTGTGGTATATTCTTTAAATCATTCCATAAATCTAAAACCATTTTAAAATAAAATATTAAAAAAAAAAGTCTACAGGGAGGGTATGTATTCCCATAGAAGAGTGATATCGTCCCTTTTCATATTCTATAGAATGGTCCATTAAAAAAATAAATTTAACTTTCAGAATTCTTTGAGAGTTGCAGTAACTGTTACTTGCAGACATTAAAGTGACATCCTTCAAGAAATTAAAAAAAAAATTTCAAGGAGAGAAATAGTTGAGAGAAGAGGTATATAACGTTTTCATGTATCTTTGAAGTTTAGGAGGATTATCCTCCAGAGTACCTTAAATCTTGGTGGTGCCTTGTGGATGTTCTGGTTCTCTTCCAGGACCCTTCTAAACCCCTGTATTTGGATGACTTCTTCCATGCCGATGGTTATATCTAATGGGGCAAAGGATTGAGACAAAAATCCCAGTTAGATAGGTTTTCTAATCTATTAGAAATCTATTGGTTTAACAAATTATCACAAATTTAGTGGTTTAGAACAAAAAACCAAGAAAGGTATTATCTTACTTGATCTTTACAACACAGCTGTCTGATACATTGTTACTCTTTTCATTTTTTTAAAAAGTATTTTTTTTAAAGATTTTATTCATTTCTTAGATATCACAAGTAGGCAGAGAGGCAGGCAGTGGGGTTTGGGAAGCAGACTCCCCTCTGAGCAGAGAGCCCAATGTGGGGCTTGATCCCAGGACCCTGGAATCATGACCCAAGCCAAAGGCAGAGGCTTTAACCCACTGAGCCACCCAGGCACGCCACTCTGCATTTTTATAGGTAGTCACTTATCCAGGTGTACATCGTACAGAGAGTTAGACTGTGGTAGGTGGTCTCTAAAGATGGCCATCCTTATTAGCCTTGCACTGATATACCAAGAGTGGTATCTCAGAGAGAAATAAATGTATCTTGTCTTGGTCACTATTATTTCATATTTCTTAAGGCAGCTGAAGCTACATTCTAACTAATAAGACCTCCAAATAGAGCCATTTTCCAATTTCTGTTATTTCTACTTCTGTGACGTCATCTCTGCCCACCCATCATTTCCACTCTTACTGCCATTCTACTAATTCCTTTCTTCTCTCAGTTACCAAAAAGAGCCGCCAAACTAAGCTGGTCCCTAATCCAGTGCTTTTCAAGGCAATTTCACCCTCTAGGGAGTATGTGGCAAAGTTTGAGGACATTCTTGCTTTTTACAACTGGGGGAGAGGTTTCTCGTAGCATTTGGTAGATTTAGATGCTGCTAAATATCCTGCAAGGCCTACAATAGTCCTCCACAACCAAGACTCAAGAAGCACCACCTGTCAACAGTGCCAAGGCTGAGGAACCCTGATCTAACATATCCGCTACACTCAACAGGTGATAGATTCAAAGTTCAGATCTGACCTATGTCCCTTGTGGTGTACACCTGTCAGACTCGTGGCTTCCTATCATCTTTTGAATGACCTTTCCACATCTGGGGACATTAGCCTTCCCAAGGAAGAAGTTCAGACCCCACAATCTCAGTCTCCTTTGCTGCTAGGACTCAGGCATGGAACTTCCGTCTCCTTCAATCAGATGCCTTCCTATGAGCCTTTGATTTAGAAGTGAGCAAGGTGAAGAAAAAGGCTCTTTCAGAAGCTCGGCATCTTGTTGATGGGGGAGACTGCAAAGCAGTGCAGCCTTTGAAGGTGGTAGTCATTCCGCAGTGGCTCCTGTCAGGGTGACAGCAGTTTCCTCCAGGGCAGGGTAGGGCGGCAGCAGCAACCCCAGTCAGGCCGGATAGTGTCCTCATCAGGCCAGTTCTTCAGCGTGGTTCTGAGTTTCATTCCTTGAATTAGCCTGGAACCACTTCTTTAGTCCTTCCCAGAATTCCCTGAGCTATCCAGTATCCTTTTTAACATATTCCAATTCTTCTTAGTCAGCCAGAGTTAGTCTCTATTGCTCAGCACTAAGAAACCTGATAAAGAATTCCCTGCTTGGGAATAGAGTTGGTTAATAGAGTTCTCTGCTAGCAGGGAGCCTGTTCCCTCCCACCCCCCCGACCCCCGCCTGCCTCTCTGCCTACTTGTGATCACTGTCAAATAAATTAAAAAAGAAAAAAAAAAAAAAGAATTCCCTGCTTAAAACTCTCCCTTGCCTTCCCATGCATTCGAGAATATAGTCTCGAATCCTTTGCCCAGCTCAAGTCTCTTCTTTATCTCAGATGAACCCACTCTGTCCTTCCCTCTGGCCATACTGAGCCACTCTGGTCCTGCCACCCTTCCTCAATCCCAGATTGCTTGCCACTAAAGAATCCTACTGGCACAACCACCCTTCTCTGTGTACACCAGTCCCCAGGATTGCTCTTACCTCTGTCATAAACATACAAACAAAAAAACTCACTATGCTCTACTACAAGAGTTGATTCACTCAACTGTGAATTCACTCATTCTTTGCGTCCCCAGCACCTGGAATAATATCTAGCACAAAGCAGGTGTTTAATACGTGTTTATTTACCCAAGGAAGATCAGGAAGTGGACCAGTACTGCCACCTACTGGGAGGAAACTCCATTGGGCTTTTTCATAAGGATTTGGACAGTGGCTCTCAAACAAGGATATTTGACGATTCGCTCTCTCTCATCTAAGTGATAATCGTTATCATCATTGTCAGACTCTCCATGGTAGCTGGCCTCCCGGGTGGCTCCCAGCGCTCCCTGTCTATTGGAATTCCTACCTCTGTGTTGATCCTTCCACACTGAAGGGTTGTCTGCAGTGACAGTAGTGATGGTATGTGACTTCTGAGGCTTGATCACAAAAGACACTGTGGCTTCTGCTTTGCTCTCTTGGGGACCACGTGTTGTGAGAGAAGCCAGATGCCAAGTTATGGGGACACTCAACTCACCCTGTAGGGAGGTCCGTGCTGTGAGAAACAGGCCTCCCGCCAACACTCAGGTGAGTGAGCTATCCAGCAAGCAGGCTGTCCGGCCTGCTGCAGCCCTGGCCTACATCTTGACTGGAATCTCAGGAGAGACCAAGACAGAACCACCCAGCAACGCCATGTCCCAATCCCTGACGCCCGGAACCTGGGGGACACTTCACCTTTGTTGCTTCAAGCTGCCAAATTTGGGGGTGACTGCTATGTAACGATTACTACTATACCCAGCGACACAGATCAAGGACTACAAGCTGTTTCATACTTTGCTGTAACAAGAGGAAACTAGGGGAGCCTGGGTTCAACTAAGGCTTCCAGAGCAGATGCCTACGGCTGGCGCTGAGCGCCGCGGAGGAAATGAATAAAGAACCAGGCACTGGGGCTTGCGGAATGGCGAGTCCCGTATTCTGCAGCCCCTCTCTCGGCGTTAACTTTCTCCGAGCACGCCTGGAAGGACTCCGCACAGCCGCCGCAGAAGAACCCCCAAAGCCGCCAGAGCCGCGACACCCCGCAGCCCGCGGCAGTCTCGGCACCTGCGCACTGCGCGCCTCTTACTCCCAGGCGGAGCCGTTGCGCGCCGAGTCATCGATCACAAGCTGCCCAGCGGCCTGGCCGGGCAGCTGCCCGCCCGAGGGGTGGGCTCTAGGGGGCGCCCTCAAGAGAGGGGCGGGGCGCTCAGGTTCCAGAGACCGGCCGGCAGGGGCCGTGGTAGGTCCTTGACGCCGCTCGGAAGTCCTCAATAACCCCCGCGGCTCCCGTAGTCGCCGCTCGGGGCCCGTCGCCCCGCGGTCGTCGCCGTCGCCGCCTCCGGGTCCGGGCCCCAGGGCCCTCCCGCTGCCACCATGAAGCTGCGGGTGCGGCTACAGAAGCGGACGTGGCCGCTCGAGATGCCAGACGCGGAGCCGACGCTGGGCCAGCTGCGCGCGCACCTGAGCCAGGCCCTGCTCCCCACTTGGGGCTTCAGGTAGGCGGCCGCGCGCCGCGGGCCCGGGAGCAGTGCGCGGGAGCGCGCCCCCGCCGCGGGCGGTCACGTGAGGTCGGCCCCCCGCGGGGCGTCGCGGGTCGGGCGTGCCCGGGACTGCGACGGGCGCAGGTCGGGCGCGGCGCGGGCGCTGGGGCTGCAGCTCCCGGGCTCCCGGGTCGCGGAGGACATGGCCCGGCGTCCGGGGACCCCCTTCCCTTGCAGGGTGAGCCATCGCTTCCGTTTCCGCCTCGGAGGAAACCGGGGACGGGGCGGGGCGCAGGGGTTCGGCTGGGAGCAGACCTTTCCAGGCTCTGTGGGATTCAGGTTCACCATCACCAGCTATCGCAGTGTCCCAGGGAGAAAGTCAGGAAAGTTCTAGAAGTTAGAAACCGGCCCTCCATCCGAGGCCACCTGTGAGCGGGCCGCTGCTGGGGCCGCCGGACTGTGGAGGCTGCGCTGAGTGTGCGGGGTCCCGGCCCGCGGGGAGCCCTTTGACTTCCCCGCCGCAGAGTTTTACACAGTACGGGGTGTCGGCGTGGGTCAGATCCTTTTTATTTTTCTGGCGAGCTGGAAAACTAAGATAAACGTTGGCCACGGGATGACCCTGGAGGGCTTACAGTTTGGGGGCAGTGAGGTTGACAAGCGACGGACCAGATTCCGCTATTAATTTATGGGACTGCCAACGAGACTGCTTTGTTTCCAGAGAGTATTTTCTGGGGACAGTAATCTGGGGGTAGAGGGACAGACAGAGGGCGGACCTCTTCACATACTGAGGTAGCGAATTTGGAATTTGAGGGTACTGAGAACAGAAAAAGGCGGTCTCTGGGGCTTTTTGGGTGAATTCGTCAAAAGAAAATCTGTTAATTAAGTGGACCGTTTTTATGAGACTTTTATCTACTTTGACTTTATTTTTAGAGAATAGAGTAAAATGAGGTCATATTATGAACTTCTCACCTTTCATTTTTCAGGTAAAGACACGATATTAAAAGTAAGCCTGTTTGTCTCCAAATTAAAGATGAGATACTGACATAACTGTTAAGCGCTGTATTAAGTGACATTAAGTGCCTCTTGTTATTTTTGATGTTAAACCTAAGCGTTTTGTATGCTGATGCCATTACCCTACCATAAATCTTCAAAAACAACTTTTTAAAAAAAGATTTTTTTCGTATATCTGTATTTATATTTTATTGATATTATTTTTTAAATTAGGGGCAGTCTTGAAAGGACTTTACAAGAGCCCAGGTCAGTTTCTAATTTGAGTTTTTTTTTTTTTTTTTTAAAGATTTTATTCGGGGCGCCTGGGTGGCTCAGTGGGTTAAGCCGCTGCCTTCGGCTCAGGTCATGATCTCAGAGTCCTGGGATCGAGTCCCGCATCGGGCTCTCTGCTCAGCGGAGAGCCTGCTTCCCTCTCTCTCTCTCTCTGGCTGCCTCTCTGTCTACTTGTGATTTCTGTCAAATTAATAAATAAAATCTTTAAAAAAAAAAAAAGATTTTATTTATTTATTTGACAGACCTAGATCACAAGTAGGCAGAGCGGCAGGGGTAGGGGGAAGTAGACTCCCCACTGAGCAGAGAGCCCCATCCCGTGACCCTGAGATCATGACCTGAGCTGAAGGCAGAGGCTTTAACCCACTGAGCCACCCAGGTGCCCCTGAGTTTGTTTTTATAGTTGAGTTGGTTAACTGGAAGAAATGTAAGCTTCAGCTTCTGAAAGTAAATTCATTCTTCTGAAGTACCTGCACTTGATAAAAATGGGCCTTTTTAAAATTTAAAATGTTATTTTTAAAGTATCTTCGCTGAGAAGTGCATCTGGGATTGACATAAAATATTTTTAAAAGGCCTGATATTTCTAAAATGGCATTTTCTTCTTTTTTTTAATTTAAAGAATTTATTTATGTATTTGACAGACAGAGATCACAAGTAGGCAGAAAGGCGGTGGCGGTGGCACGGGTGGGGGGGCAGGCTCCCCTCTGAGCAGAGAGCCCAATGCTATGGGGGGGGGGTCAATCCCGGGACCCTGAATCATGACCTGAGCTGAAGTCAGAGACTTAACCCACTGAGCCACCCAAGTGCCCCTAAAATGGCATTTTCTGATAAATTAATTTTTTTTTTTTAGTTTCAGAAAACCAGTTTTAATGCCTCTGCAGAAAAGGTGTATGTTACTTTATTTTTAAAATTTTATTTATTTATTTAAAGATTGAATTTATTTATTTGACAGAGAGAGATAGCAAGAGAGGGAATACAAGCAGGGGGAGTGGGAGTAAGCAGGCTTCCCACCAAGCAGGGAGCCCAATGTAGGACTCCGTCCTAGGACCCTGGGATCATGACCTGAGCTGAAGGCAGACGCCTAATGACTGAGCCACCCAGGCGACCTTGTATGTTACTTTAGAAGTAGTTTTTCCCTTTTTCTAAATGGGGACAGTAGGCCAACACTTTTATTCATCATATAATCCTTGAGCTTTTCTACAGATAGATGTTTGAATGAATATTTTGTTAGGTACTGTTAATAAAACAAACCTTTTGCTATGACAGATGATCCATAAACACATAGTACATTTGAGGTATTTTTCTCTTTATCTGTTGGGATGGTGTTTTTTGGTGCATCTGGCAGATTTTCAATGTTTTTCAAAGGGTTTGAAAACCCTTGATAACAGAAGCATAGCAACTTATTTCCTAATAAGCAAAACTTTGGCAGTTTCTCCAACAAAGACACTGTAATTGGTAAGAAAAAAATGTCTTAACATGTGAAAGAAAACAAATGAATTACTTTGAGCATTTTTGAAAATGCAGCATTGCAGGAATCCTGTTTATTCATGATTTTCAGTAGACTTCATCCTTGGTTGACCTCTCAAAAAGTTAATGTTAAGTCAGCATTGTTGAGTGTAAACGCCTTATAAAATGTGCTCTGGTTTGTTAGTTACTCTTCACCACTATGTGATGAAATGATGGTTATTCTCTCAGATCAGAGGAGCTATGATATGGAAGGGAGAGTTCGTTGCTTCGGGCTGATTTGAGCTCTTACCTTGTTTAGTGGTCGGTTTTTGGATTTGTGCTATTTTCATTATAAAAGGCATTATCCATGGGGTACCTGGGTGGCTCAGTGGGTTAAGCCTCTGCCTTCAGCTCAGGTCATGATCTCAGGGTCCTGGATTGAGCCCCGCATTGGGCTCTCTGCTTAGCGGGGAGCCTGCTTCCCCCCCAACCCCCGCCTGCCTCTCTGCCTACTTGTGATCTCTGTCAGTCAAATAAATAAATAAAATCTTTAAAAAAAAAAAAAAAAGACCTCATACGTAACTGGTCATCAGTAAGAAAGGTGATCATATATTTAACAGTGGTAGGGGAGAATTTATACTCGGTCCTCTACATACTCATCTTCTTGTGATTGTGAATATTCATCTAGGACATGGGTCTAGTATTTTGGAACAGACATAAGCTGACTGTTCTGTTGAGACAATGACTGGGGAGCCCTGATTTCACCTTCATCACCTTCCCAACTCATGTTTGTTGGTTGCATTTATTCCACAAATACTTTTGTTTGCCAAGTGCTGGAGAGAAATAGTTTTGAAATAGACAAGATGACTGACCTTATGAAACTTAAATTGTAGTGGGGGTGGAGAAGAGATGATAAATATGGAATTTTCAAATAGTGATGTAGTAATAAAAATAAAACATGGCAGTGGAATAGAGTGATGGAGGCTAGGCAGAAGGCATCTCGGAAGAGGTGGCACGGGAATTGAGACCCAGATGATGAGAGTCAGTCCCCGGAAGATCTGGAAGAGCAAATGCAGAGGCCCAGAGGCTGCAGTGAGGTTGATCTGTTTTGAGGAAGGGATAGAAAGCTTGCATTGAGGGAGAACAGCGATTGAGGGGATGAGGTAGATGAGGTGGGAGAAAGGGGGAGGGTTCAAATGGTGGGTGTCGGAGGCCATGTTAGAGGTTCTGTTCCGAGTTCGAATAGAAGCCATTGGAGGATTTTCAGCAGAGCAATGATGTGACGTAGTTTGTATTTTAAAAAGACTATATTTCATTGACTGAATTTTAAGTTAAGATCTTATCAATCTTAAGATGCATACTGTTCTATGTAACACTAGAGGAAAAGTTGCCGGCAATTATCCTTTGATGTGCCGTCAATTTTAAGAAGCATCCCTGTTTCAGAGATACCAGAATTAGAAAGGATGTGAAGTGTGTACCTTAGAATTGGTGGGAACATGGGGTAATGATAGAGGATTACTATATCCTGCTCCCTGGGCTGGAATTGTAGCCATTAGAAATCTGTAACCTAGGCATCTGGTGATAAGAACAAGTTAATTCGGATAGTTTTTACAGAACTTTGGCTTCCTTTTTATTTTTGTTTTGATTTCATCACTTCACTCTTCCAAGATCATACGTGTACCTTATATATGTTCTAAGTGTGTTATTGAGGGTAATGGTAGCAGGTCATGGTAGGTAGCTCTTACTATCCTTATCCATCTTTCTTGGCAGTTCCGATACCCGGTTTGCAATCACATTGAACAACAAGGATGCCCTCACTGGAGATGAAGAGACCTTGGCTTCATATGGGATTGTTTCTGGGGACTTGATATGTTTGATTCTTGAAGATGCCATTCCAGCACCTAACTTACCTTCATCCACAGATTCAGAGCATTCCTCACTGCAGAATAATGACCAACCCTCTTTGGCCGCCAGCTCCTATCAGTCCAGTGCACAGGATGAACAGCCCAGTGCTTCAGTCCAAGGACAGGCAGCCCAGACTGGCGTCTGGAGTGATGACAGTACGGTAGGTAGTAATACCAAGATGAGAAATGGGGTAGTTGAGAAAGCACACTGAATACCTCAGTTGAATTCTGTGTCCATTAGAATAATTATGATTAGTAGACCGTAGATAACATTCTTGTAGAAAATCTTAAACTGCTGAATGCCTGGACCAGTATTTGACTGGGATTCTGAAGAACCCAGATTTTACATATTTGTTTTGTTCAGACATTTACTGCTCCAGCCAAATTGTCCCTTGGTTCCTGTTGTTGCCTCCAGGCTTGCTGTTCCGAGCGGAGCTTCTCTAGTCTGCTCTGCTCACTAAGGCTGTACAGAGTCCGCTTACTTCCAGAGTACTTGCAGGACGCTTACACCTGGATTCTGAGTGTATCTCACACTCTGTGCTGACATGAATTTGCAAATAAGAATGTTGTCTTCTTCCCAAACCAGCTGCCCTTTCTGTTGGTGGCATTACTGTCTTCCTGAGCTTGAGACCCTGCAGTGATCTTTTGACTCCTTCCATAAGCCCTGTCCGTTCCTCTCTCCATTCCAGGCTTCTAGTGTCTGTCCTACAGTCTGCTTTCTGGGTTCATCTTTTTCCTGCACATTTTTGATTATGTTGTTCCCTTGCTCTCTAGTAACTCTGTGTCATTAATACACCTGTGCTTACAATTTTTGAACTGAAAAAGACCCAACTGTCTCTAGTTTAATTCTTGTCATATTACAGAGAGGGAAAATATTGTCTCTCTTCCTAGTTTTTAAGGCTTTTTAGGGCTGCTTTCTGTTCTTCCCGCCAGTAGCTATCATCTCCAGTCAGACCAGACTCCTTATCATGTCTCCTATACCAGCTGGCACATTCACACGTTCCTGTGTGCGTGTGCGCACACACCTTACCTGCTGCTTCATGCCTTTGCTCTTGCTGTTTGCCGAGCCTGGAATGCACCACCTTCCCTCCCTCTCCTGTCTGTGCCCGTCTTCCAAGGCCCCGCCAGCCACAGTCCGTGATCGTCTTTAATTTCTTAGTATTGATTATCTTTACTGCCTTGTAAACACCTCATTATTTATTATCCTGTCTTTTGATTTCTTGTATGGCACAAATGATCACATATATCACTTAATTTTTTAATTCTACATATATGCCATCATGTTCACAGTTTTTTGTGTGTATACATGTTACTTCAGCTTAGTCGCCCCCCCCCACCCCCAGGCCTTAAACATTTGTGAGTGTTAAGTATGCATTGTGCTTGTCATATGTAGACAGATATTAAGAAATGCTTTTTAAAAGATCGGTAAAATATAAAAATCATCTATGTCGAGGTTTTTTTGTTTGTTAGTTTTTGAGAGAGTGCACTTGAGCAGAGGGATGGGGAAAAGGGCAGAGGGAGAGAGAATCTTGAGCAGGTGCCACACCTAGTGAGGAGGTTGACTCGGGGCTTGATCTCACGACCCTGAGATCATGGCCTGAGCCAAGATCAAGAGTCGGATGCTTACCAGACTCAGGTGCCCCAGAGATTTTTTAATAATAGTATTGAAAGAGATTAAGTAGTTTAAAAAAGGCTTTGTAAAGCTCAAAGTATTTTTATGATTTTTTTAGAAATTATCTCTCTGTTTATGTTTCATGGAGGTTATTTAGGGAGTAATTAATAGATTATTTAGCCACATATTTAAATTGTGTTTTTGAATCTTCTTTGTTGATAAACTCAGATTCTGGTAGAAGGGTCCATTCCTTTTACTTGTGTACTTGTAAAATACCCAGCAAGAACGTTTCATGGTGTATCTGACACTTACTTTACTAGTTTCCTTTTGGAAAATTTTGACAAATTAGTATTGCTTCAGGTTAATTTCAGTTCTAAAAGCACGTTGTTTCGTATTCTAAGACTTGTACAGGGTGACTGTAGAGTCTTAGGTGGAAGGTGAGCTTGAAATCTCCTGTACGTATGCTGTAAGTGCTTGCAGCAGCATGCTCTCACTCACTGTAGAAGTCTTAGTAAGGGAAACAGCTGGGTACAACAGGAAGCAATGGGAAGATTTTACTCTTGTAATTAAGTGTGAATTAATTTTCTTATTTTGTATATTTGGGAATTCTAGTGCCTGTTGAATCTTTGATGGAAAATGGGGATAACCGGGTATTGACCCTAATGTTAGCCCTAAGCTGACTTTTAATTACTTGTCCCTATAATTTGTAAATGACATGACAAGTGATCATGACAAATAGAGAGGTGGTGCTGAGCATTTTTCCCATTTCTGCAATGCATGAAGAGTGTGATAAGTATTCACAATCATATCAGAATGACACAGAATGTCAGTGGTTCTCATGGAGTGGGAGGAAGGTTGCATAAGCTCACCGGGGATTCTGATATCTTTCTCCACAGCGTTATAAGTTTAGGGTAACTTTTAATATTTTTTTCACATGTATTGTATTACTTACTGTTAGTAAGTAGTAAATAGCTAAAAGTTGGATAGATCAGTAAGAAGTGAAGAGCTTACTTCATATTTTAGGTGTTAAATGGTTTTAATAAGTAGTTCTATTCAGAAATGTGATGGCGCCTCCTTTTTAGGTAGTGTGAATTGTCACTGGCCTCTAGGTTTTAACAAATGAATTTGGATCTTTCCCAGAAGTTAGTAAGGGCTAGGTCCTCAGGGATTTTGGAAGAACAGCCTCTTGCTCCCTTATATATTTCTACCCTTTCATCTGTCCTACATAATTTTTAATTTCCTCTGTCCCTTCTTTCATGCAAATACGAACTTAAAGAGAAGAACCATGTGCTTTGCATCAAGAGTTGAGGACATGTGTAGGAAACAAACCTGATCAAAATTAATATAGGTCACATAGTCTTCCTGAAGCAGCATATTGTGTCTGAAAGCCTGAACTGCGAGTCTGGAGATTTTGTTTCAGTTCAGGTTTTTATTAGCTGTTAACCTTAATTATGTTATTTAATCTGAATCACAATGAAAACATGTATAAAAGGGCAACATCATCTGACTTGCCTGTTTTATAGAATTTTTGTATGGTGCGAATGAGAAGACCCTGAGGACAAAGCAATCAGTAGGAGATTGTAAGATAACAGTCCTTAACACTGGCTCAGCAAGCGTTTGTCGAGCACCTACTAAGTGCCAGGCATGGTCCTGGGATTACAAAAGTAGCTGACGTGGAGTCTGTTCCTCTCTGAGCTGCGGTCCCGGTGGGACGTAGATGCGTAATCAGGAGGGTGCAGTGCAGTGCCACTGGGTGCAGTAGTCAAGGCCTCTGCCAGGCAGGGGGGCAGTCGCTGCTGCCTGTTTGGCACCGGGGAGGAGCGCCGGTGTGGGGAGGGAGGGTCTGGCAGGGAGTGGGCTTGACAGAGTCCGGGACCGATGAAGTGATGAAGGGCCTTGTATGCTAAGGAGGTTTAGCAGTTTGGACTTCATTTTCTAGGCCTGTGTTTCTCAGCATTTTGTCTACGAAACACTTCTTTCCCGCGATTGTGAGTAGGTGTTACAGAGCATTGGGGAAGAAGGGTGGTGTTTCTTGGCTAAGTGTCATACACGTTATTACTGGAATTGTCAGTGCTCTGTAATGCCACAGTGGATTGTGTGAATGTGGAGGGTGAGGGTCGGGGGCTGTAGCTTCCAGTAGCATTTTCCAAACCTCATTGATCATGGAACTCATTTTCTGAGGACATCTAGGGTTACGTTCCAAGGCACAATTTAGGGAATGCTGCTGCCTGCATTGGGGGACCGCTGGGAAGTTTTAAGCTTGGACATGGGCCACAGTTGGATTGTTAATCATCAGAAACTCTGGCAGCCGTGGGTGAAATGTCTTAGTAGAGAGTGGAATCGCGGATACTTGGATACAACGGATACAGCCGTTGTCGGAGCCGGGCGGTGAATGGGTCTGAAGTAGCATTGGGGAGCTATAGGGGCAGAGTTCGGGGTTAGTTGGGAGGTAGATTCAGTGGAACTTGGAAGACCGAGCACATGGAGTTGAGGACAGTGGAGCGAGAAGGCCGGGATGGTGTCCAGGTTTGGGGCACACTGACCGGAACTCGCGGGGGTGAGCGGCTCAGGCTGGGGGAGTAGATGGCCGCTCGTTTATTTAGGAGAGCTCGCTTAAAACATGTCCCGTTTCTGAAACGAAAGTGCTGTGGCTTTGAGCACAAATCTGAGTTCGCTTTAGGGTACAAAGTAAACTGCAGAAATAAAAACCTGCTTAATGAATTCATGCTTTTTGTTTTCTTTTTCAGTCGGGGCCCGGTCAGACTTTGGAAGCTGGGTCGGTTCAAGATGTTGTGGACATGGAAGAGGGCACAGGTGTCTTTCCCTCGGAACCCATGCTCTGCAGCGAGTCGGTGGAAGGGCAGGTGCCACATTCGTTAGAGATCCTGCATCAGTCAGCGGACTGTTCTAATGCCAACGATGCCTTGATAGTATCGGTGCATCTGCTCATGTTGGAGTCAGGTTACATACCTCAGGTAAGGCGACAGGCAGAAATCAAACCTGTTAGGGCTTCAGTTTCCCATTGGGAGTGGGGTGTATTGATAAACATCACTAGGGTATTGTGGTTTTCTAGATTTCTGTATTAAAGACAGAAGATTATGTCTGGTGATATGTAATAAACTATGGCCAAGAATGTGGGATGGGTATGTCTAGATGGTTGACTCGCTGGGTTTTTATGTTAATGGCTCTGAATTGCCAGTAATCCAGTAAGATTCAGTTAGGAAGAGGGACATTGCTTGCTTGCTTGCTTCCTTCATTCTCCATTTGGTAAGTATGTGCCTGTGACAGTGCAGTGCTTTGTCCCCACTGTCAGGTTGCTCCCAGTCCAGGGAAGAGAGACAGTTTATAGTCCATCCTACTGTATTGGTGACATCCTAGGAGAGATGTCTAAGTATGTGGGATGCCAGGGAGTCACAGAGGAGAACAGTTAGAGCTTCTCCAGCCTTGGTGTGCCTAAGAATACTTAGGGATCTTACTAATGCAGATTTTGATTTATTTACTTTGTTTTTAAATTTTATTTGAGAGAGATAGAGAGCGTGAGCAGAGAGAGGGAGGAGCAGGCTCTCCACTGAGCCAGGAGCCCGATGTGAGGCTCGATCAGGACCTGGGGATCATGACCTAAGCTGAAGGCAGATGCTTAACCGACTGAGCCCCCCAAGCGCCCCTGCAGATTTGGAATTAATAAGTCTAGGGTGAAGCCAGAGACCCTGCATCCATGTTATGAGTGACAGAGATGTAGAGCAGTCCAGTGACTGTTGTGCCATGTCATTGTGTAGCATGCCATGCCTGGGGCCAGGAGTTAGGATGTAAAGATCCTGGGATAAGTGCTTGTCTGCAAGGAGTCTGTAACTTGGGGAGAGAAACAAAAAGAAAATTATGATGTATTATGATAGAAGTGTGTAACGATAGAAATATGAATAGAAGGTTGGGATCAAAGAGAATGGCATGATTTTTTTAAATAAATGGCCTCACAAACAAAATGGTAATTGAGCTATGGGTCTTGAATGGTCTTATATGGCTTTGCTGGGCAAAAAAGTGAGTCTTTGATGAGAGAAATCAATCCCTGTCTCTGATGTTATTATATCTACTCGAAAAACGTTTTGATGGAGGATAATATATTGTAACTTTTTCTATCAAAATTTTATTAATGACAGGGGCGCCTGGGTGGCTCAGTGGGTTAAAGCCTCTGCCTTCGGCTCAGGTCATGTTCCCAGGGTCCTGGGATCGAGCCCCACGTTGGCCTCTCTGCTCAGCAGGGAGCCTGCTTCCTCCTCTCTCTCTCTGCCTGCCTCTCTTCTACTTGCGATCTCTGTCTGTCAAATAAATAAATAAAATCTTAAAAAAAAAATTAAAAAAAAATTTATTAATGACGATAGTCATGATTTGGCAAATTTGATTAAGGGGTCTGTATGGAGTGCGTGTTTCCAGACAAATTAGGGGACTCTTGGATTTTTGGTCTTTTTTTTTTTTTTTTTAAATTATTTTATTTTTTATTTGACAGAGAGAGATCACAAGTAGGCAGAGAGGCAGGCAGAGAGAGGAAGGGAAGTAGGCTCCCTGCTGAGCAGAGAGCCTGATGTGGGGCTTGATCCCAGGACCCTGGGATCATGACCTGAGCCGAAGGGAGAGGCTTTAACCCACTGAGCCACTCAGGTGCCCTGGATTTTTAATCTTTTGAGAGTAACGCTTTTCTTCCTTACTCGTTTCTCTTTGCTTTCACTCCCCAGGGGACCGAGGCTAAAGCCCTGGCCATGCCGGAGCAGTGGAAGTCGGGCGGCGTGTATAAGCTGCGGTACACGCATCCTTTGTGCGAGGGCGGCTTGGCTGCTCTCACGGGTGTGCCTCTGGGAGCCCTGCTTGTCATAAACGGTAACTGGCTGGCCCGCTCACCGCTGTAACTTCACCAGAGCTGACCTATTCTTCTCCAGATGTCTAGCTGCTTCGGTGATTGGCGCTCATGGTCTAGTCGAGGCTTTCCCAGCTCGTGTAGTCCCTAGGCCGCTGATCACACAAGTCGGCAAGGTGCTGGACGACGTGGGTCGCTGTTGTGGCGGCTGGCTTCTGGGCCAGGGCAGGCGCCGGCCGGCTGTCCTCACCTCCTGGTGTTCTTGCTCCGAGGGTGTTGTGATCATCGGAATGAGAGGATCTCTTATGTAAGAGCTCTTTGTGCTGCGGGGGACTTTTTTATGTTTATTTTCTTGACCGAGGTCAGGAAGTGAGCAAAGGGAAGAGGTGAGATTGAGCGGGGGTCGCTTTTTATCCCGTTTGGTGTCTCTGAAGAGTAATGCGTAGACATGCGGCTGAGCACGGCCTGTGTGTGTGTGTGTGTGTGTGTGTGTGTTTGCTCCCTGACCCGAACCACAGGAACGTCACTGAGTAGTTGCTTTTTCTGTTTCTCTTTCCTATGGGCAGTTTCCCAAGGATGGCAGTCCGTTCCATTTTTGTATTTCATTTGAACTCAGATGCCACCCACAAGTCCATACGTCTACAGTGGTCTGTGGAATCGTCCCATAGTCTCAGGTTCCGGAGAGCCAGTGGAGTGACTAGAATCTTTCTTTTCTGCTCTCTTGATTGTTGAGATTTATCCCTTTAGTTAAAAAAGATAGTTTGATGAGATTGGGGTGACGGCATTTTTGATTCTTCAGGACAGCCTGTCTTTTGTGTAGCAAAGACGGTTGCCTCGATGCGCCTTCGCCCCGAGGTCTCAGCGGCCGCTGTTCCGCTGAGGCTGGGGGGAGGCCTAGTGGGGCCCGAGGGAGCACTCAGACCTCCAGCTGCACCACGTTCGCCTGTTGCGTTTATCGAGGTCCCTTGTAGGACTTTGTTTGAAAAATGTTCTGCAAAAATTGATTTTGAAAACCACCGTCCTACCCTGTCTTTATCTTGGAAATGAAAGATTATTTGTGGTCCCCTGTGATGTGATTTATGCTACTTCCCTTTAATCACTAGATTCTTTGAAATGCTCCTTTCAAGGCTCAGATTTCAACAGCTTTAACGGCTCTGGTGGCATTCCACGTTTGTCAGGATGTGGCTGTCTGATGCGGGACTAGCCGTGTCTCCTCAGCGTTCCTCCCAAGAGCCCAAGAGACGTCCAGCTGAGCGTTCTTGCACACGCAGGGGCAACCCTTTCTGCCTCTCCCAGGGGCTCTGCTCCATCAGGTCGTAACTTGCAAGGCTGAAGCTACCCGGTTGTGACCACGAGGTGGTTTCTTCCAAAAGCACTTTAACAACATGCATAATGGCTTCTGTTCACTGGTTTTGGGCTACGTAGCATACAGAGAATGGCTGCGAGGTCTCGCGATGGTGTTTCTTCGTTTCTCTTATATTGTTGTTTTACTGTTCTCGGCACATTGGCTGCTCGCAGACTTGCGTGGCAACCGGCCATTCCAGGCTTCATTCTCTGAAAAGGAGCAGTGTGTCCTTAAGTCTTTCCTTCACCGAGGACCTCCTGCTCAGTGCACATGTGCCTAAGCACAGCCTGGGCTCTTTCATGGAATGAGATAAAGTGCGCCTTTGTGTACACGGCTAAAACTGAACCCTCTGGTGATGTCAAGAATAGTGGTTCTTTGCATCTAGAAAGAGATGATGTTGGGAAAACTAACAGGATTCTTTTAATAAACAAGGGAAGACTCCTTGCCAACGGTTAAATAAAAAAATAATTGGAATTTTTAGTGACTTTATTAGAAATAACGATTTTATTATGTTTAACAGTCTCCTGTTAACCTTGTTGCATATCTTTCAATTACTAATAAGCCTTCAATTACTAAGAACCTTTCAATTACTAATAATCCACTAATATGTAGTGGATTTTTTTTTTTAAAGATTTTATTTATTTATTTGACAGAGTGAGAGAACACAAGCAGGTAGAGCAGCAGAGGGAGAGGGAGAAGCAGGCTCTCCACTGAGCAGGGAGCCTAATGTGGGGCCCAATCCCAGGACCCTGGGACCACGACCTGAGCCAAAGGCAGTCATTTAACCAACTGAGTCACACAGGCGTCCCTACCTAGTGGATTTTATATAAAGGGTGCATACTTCAGTTTTTAAGGGTGTTGTAGAATAATTAATTTGGTGTGGTGGCAGGTTTACACTTTGCTGTGAGGGAAGGAAATAAGCTTAGAGCAGTTTGTTTTCTTTTGTGTCCTTCGTATGCTGGGGCAGGGAGATGCAAGCCCATGCTAAGACGTGAAGGCCATTGGTGAACTGACGAGTTATTTGTCTCCTTTGCTTATTTACAGCCACACTAAAGATCAACAGTGAGCTCAGAAGTGTGAAAAGGTTGCAGCTGCTGCCGGGATCATTTATTCGCGAAGCTGAACCAGGTAGGAAAAGCATGATCGAACTTTGGGGATGAAGCTTTGAGAGGTTCACTTTAGAAGAACTGAAAGGTAATGTCTGAGAGACTGAAAATTCCTGAATGAGATTAAAGCAAATTCCTCGTAGGAAACTCAGGAGGGTTTTACTGTCCTCCTATGGCTTGGAGTGGTGCCGTGGGGTAGTGGCATTGACAGCAGGGTCTTTGAGGGAAGGCTCCCTAGATCTAGGTCTTTGCTTGAAGGCCTAGATACTTACTCTTGTTAGTTCCCTGGAGACTCTATCCCTGAGGTCCATGAACTCCCACAGACCAAAACTGATGAGAGAAGGTGATATCAGGAAGCTTATTTATAATGGTCTCTGAGCACTTATCGTCACGCCAGACCAGTGTTGTTACTGCTTTTTCTCACATTTTAATTTTATTTTATTTTTTTCAGTGTTCATAGATTCATTGTTTATGCACCACACCCAGTGCTCCGTGCAATACCCACCACCAGGCTCATCCATCCCTCCACCCCCTTCCCCTCCAAAACCCTCATTATGTTTCTCAGAGTCCACAGTCTCTCGTGGTTCATCTCTGCCTCTGATTTCCCCCAATTCACTTTTCCTTTCCTTTTCCTAATGTCTTCCATACTATTTGTTATGCTCCACAAGTAAGTGAAACCATATGATAATTGACTGTCTTTGCTTAACTTATTTCACTCAGCATAATCTCCTCCAGTCCCGTCCATGTTGATACAAAAGTTGGGTATTCATCCTTTCTGATGGAGGCATAATACTCCATAGTGTATATGGACCACATCTTCCTTAGCCATTTGTCTGTTGAAGGGCATCTTGGCTTTTCCCACAGTTTGGCGACTGTGGCCATTGCTGCTAAGAACATTGTGGGTACAGATGGCCCTTCTTTTCACTATCATCATTTGGGGTAAATATAGTGAAATTGCAGGGTCATAGGGAAACTCTCTATTTTTAATTTCTTAAGGAATCTCCACACTGTTTTCCAAAGTGGCTGTACCAACTTGCATTCCCACCAGCAGTGTAAGGGGGTTCCCCTTTCTCCACATCCTCTCCAACACTTGTTGTTTACTGTCTTGTTAATTTTGGCCGTTGACTGGTGTAAGGTGGTATCTCAGTGCGGTTTTGATTTGAATTTCCCTGACGACATTTTTTCATGTTAGACCAGAGACCAGTGTTTTCTTAGTCCTCTTTGCATTATCAATCCCCTGAGGAGCCTTTGTACAGAATTTGTCCCCCACTCATTCTCTTCCCATGGAATTTTAATACCATAGATACAAGTATTTTCATTTGTGTACTCTGACTCTTTGGACAGTCACAAAGCAATGGTATAGCTAGGGTTTTGTTTTGTTTGCCAAGAACCAGTTTTGGTCCTGTTGTGGACACTGCACCTGGTAGTGGACACTGCACAGGTAGATGAACTAGACTGATAAATCTGTAAAGACGGTCTTACCACTGGGACCAGAAAAGCTTGAAATTCCTTGGCCACAACACTTTAGTCATCTTGACACTAGGGAGGACCTGCTATGGGGAGCAGAAATACTCTCTACTCCACAGTAGTAGAGGTACCATTTTACAGATTAGGAGATAGGTCTAGAGAAGGTTAAATTACTTTAAGATCACAGAGCTAATAAATGGTGGAATTTAGGATTGGAATAGATTTGATTCCTGAGCTTATTTGTTTTTGGAGATTTACTTATTTGAGAGAAAGAGAGAGCACAAGAGGGGACAGTCAGAGGGAGAAGCAGACTCGTTGCTGAGCAGGGAGCCCTACATGGGACTTGGGACCTTGGGATCATGACCTGAGCTGATGGCAGACGTTTAACCGACTGAGCTACCCAGGTGCCCTTCTAAGCCTATTTTTAAAAGACAATTTCTATAGGAATATAGCTCAGATTCATATTCCTCATCTGGTTTCTGTTAAAGAGGAAGTAGGGGGTGCCTGGATGGCTCAGTTGTTAGGGGTCTGCCTTCGGCTTAGGCCATGATCGCAGGGTCCTGGGATCGAGGCCCACATCGGCCTCTTTGCTCCGCTGGAAGCTTCTGCCTCTCTCACTTCCCCTACTTGTATTCCCACTCTGGCTGTCTCTCTCTGCCAAATAAATAAATAAAATCTTTATTTAAAAAAAGAGGAAGTAAAAGGGGAGGAAGAAAATTAATACTGTTCTATTATGCTAAGTTTATGGACTATATTAACTAAATATTTTTAATATAGTACTTTATGTTGGGTAGGGTTATTTAACACTGCCCATCTGACAAGTCATTTTGATTACTTTTTACTGTGACTTATAGTACAGTACCTAATCTATACTTATGAATAAGTTCCTGATTACTTTTATAGTAGGTAACTGAAGGGAAAAAGCTTGTTTAAAAAAGTCAGTTTTCATATTTCAAAAAAGGCCGTGAACCAAACTGATTTTTAAAATATCTTGACATTTAAGTTCAAGTCCATGGTAGTTCATGCAACGAAGATAGCAAACAAATGATGAAGAGCGTTCTATTTCTTATAGATGGCGAAGTGTGCCTAGTTCAGGATGGGGGGAGCACACGTGTACTGATGATCTGTAATGCGCCTGGCCCCGTGCACGGACCTTTACATTTTAACCACTCTTAGGTGCACCGGTGGTGTCGCCTTAAGTAGGTGAGCAAACAGGTGTTGGATCAGGGGGGTCGGAGCCCGGTAGAGCTACACCGGAACTGCGGTGGGAGCATGGGTGGCATCTGGCCGGGCTTCCCATGCTACAGTGTATCCATAGGTGAATCATCCAGGGATCTTAGGAAAATGCAGGTTCCAGTGTGAAAATGTGGGTCTGTGGTAGGGCCCAAGATTCAGTTGTGCTCCTGAACAGTGTCCAGGTGATGGCCGTCCTGGTGGTCCGGACCCACACTGCGGAGTGGCAGTGGAGTGACCTAAATGCGTTGGAGCCAGACTTAGGTGTGGCTAAGACTTACTGTGAGCCTTGGGTGTCTTTCAGTATCTGTCCTGTTTTTAACATGGGGGTCAGGGTATTTGTCTCCTACTTCAGGGGAACTACTGATGGGAAAGAGCTTGAAGAATGCTTGACACGGTTTCCAACACCTGGTCGTCAGGAGACGGGGACAGCGCTCCTTCTGCTGGGACCTGAGGAGCGGTCCCCGCTGGGCTCTCCCAGTGCCTGGACAGTGGGGCAGGCGCTCAGGAAATCATGTTGCGTCTACAATTCTCAGCCCACAGTTTGTCCTACTATAATTGTAACCTGTGAGCTTGTGCCTTGCCTGCAGCTCTGTTCGAAATGGTGAGATTTCTAGAGTTACATCTGAGAGTTAGTTTCCAGAGCGCCAAACGGTACATTTCTTCATCTGCTA
>NW_028133804.1:0-40431 GCF_964662115.1 Mustela nivalis | reverse complement strand
TATCCTGAATGTTCTGTCCAAAATGAAAAATTCATTTCTGAGGTGCCTCAAGATCTCTGAGAAGGGAAGTTTCACCAACTCTGTCATGTAGGGGCATCAATTCCGATTCTGTGTCAATTTTACTACTTTCCCAGCTAGTAATTCTCTACATCAGAAAGCCCACTCTCAACCGTTTTCTCTTTCAAAGGCAGTTGCTCTTAGAGTCTGCACATGGCACTTGGGGCCTGCTGGTCGTTGGCTACTTCCCTCTGTACCTTGGGTCTAACAGCTGCAAGGCTTCAAGATGAGCACGTCTCTTGTTCTAGTACTTAATATAGTTTGGGGCACATGGTAAGCAATAATCACTTCTTTAGTTGATCCAAGTGTTGGATCATTCTTAATTATTCTACTACCACAATTTACTTGTTCTAAGATTTGTCCCCCCCCCCATTTTAATATCTCTTAAGGTGGCACTCACCTTGCACTTGATGACATATCCTACTTTAACTGACAGCATTTCTCTTTCTTAGTCGAACATAAACTATAGTGCATCTTACACTTGATGAAAGCTAGGATGCAATGAAATACTCTATTATGGTTACGATTCTGATATTTGAAATCCTCCGGTAGCTCCCTGTGCCCCCACAGTGTAGTACCTCACCTCCTCGCCATAGTATACAAACCTTCTCACCCCCAGTGTTAACCCCGGGGCTCAGCCTCCATCCCCAGGTGATGCTGCCAGATCAGCTGTCGGTTGTCATGAACTTGCTGTAGTTTCCCGAATGCACTGTGCTGCCTCCTGGCACTCTGAAACTTGACACACTCATCCTCATTCTTCACTTTGCCCTTGTCTATCACCTCCCTTGAAAATCTGTTCCTAAGTGGCTTTTCCCAGCTCCCACCTACCCTTGGCAGTCTATTATCTCCCTGTGGTAAAGCCTGTCACACTGCATCATGGACATGCCCGTTGTCCCCCTGAGAAGAGAAAAGGGACAATGAGGGACCCAGCATTTGCAGCTCTAGTGCAGAGCCCCATGCCTGGCTTGCAGGAAATGCCAGATCATGAAGACAAACGGAGATCATCCTCTGGCTAAAACCAGCTCTTCTTTGCCTATCGCAGGATCTGGTCAATAAAGAGCAGCCAGTTATTATTGCTGTTTTTCTAGGGATTTTTACCCCATATATTTCCCAGGTCTCTACTCTTTTTGTAGCACTTTAATTCAGGCTTCAACCACTTCCTAGTCAGATCAGGTGAAATCATTTTCCTTCCCATACCCTCGATGTATTTCACATCTAGTAATTCTTTTTTTAAAGATCTTATTTACCCATTTGACAGACAGATCACAAGTAGGTAGAGAGGGAGGCAGAGAGAGAGGGGGGAAGCAGGCTCCCCGCTGAGCAGAGATCCCAATGTGGGGCTCCATCCCAGGATCCTGAAATCATGACTTGAGCCGAAGGCAGAGGCCTAAACCACTGAGCCACCCAGGAGCCCCCATATCTGGTAATTTTTAACCAACGTGGATTTGCTGCATCAAATAGTTCCTTCTTCTTCAAATATAAATATATAAATAAAGTGATCAAGTCACTCGCATGTCTTAGGAGAATGCCATACCTTTAGTAGCAAACTTGAAATCTTGGCCATTGGTTTTGATTTTTGTTTTGGTTAGATTAGGTTCGGTTTTTGTCATTTTAAAAATCCCTCCAGCCCTTGGCTCTGTCTGACCCGATTGCTTTCAGCTGTTTCTGCCACAAAATTGTCCCGGCAGCGAAAACTCTCATTGTTTACAGTGGCGCCCCCTTCTGAACACTTGGTTAATAAAAAGCTTTTTGTTTGTTTGTTTGTTTTTCGGCTATGGTAAATGTGGAACAACAATGAGGTAATTCAAAGAGGTGAACCACAGATAAATTTCTCTAAGGGTGGGGTGAGTGTTACTCAAAAAGGAACTTGACAAGGCTTTTAAAGATATCGACAATCATTATAACATAACGTGACTGATTGTTACCGCGCTCTTAACTGGGCAAACACTTGTTGGCTTCCAAGAAAAACTAACATAGTTGAAATGGTTCTAGTGGCCTTCTAGCACAGGGTATGATGGGGTAGGTATTCTAGCCACTGGCTGTGCAAGGCATGAGGCCTGTTAGTGATTCTATTTTTTCCTCTGCAGAATGGGTCTTTCTACATTCCAGGTCCTTTCTACCCCAATAAATAATGCGGCGATTCTCTCAGTGAGTTGTACTTTGGGTTTAAACAGCCAACTGTCTCTTAAAAAGGTCTTTTGTTTAAATTCCTTTAAAAAAAAGTCCTTTCAAAAAAAATTTTTTATTTTTTATTTTTAAATCCCATATGTTTACTCTGATCATGGAACTTTGTCATTTTGACCATCTCTGCTGATTAAAATATTCTTTTTTTTTTTTTTAAAGATTTTCTGTATTTATTTGACAGAGAGAGAAATCACAAGTAGGCGGAGAGTCAGGCAGAGAGAGATAGAAAAGCAGGCTCCTGCTGAGCAAAGAGCCCGATGCGGGGCTCAATCCCAGGACACTGAGATCATGGCCCGAGCCGAAGGCAGAGGCTTAATCCACTGAGCCACCCAGGCGCCCCTGATTAAAATATTCTTCATCATTAGCACCTACTGCTCTCCTCTCTTGGTGGTCTCTCCGGAAGGGGTCTCCTCTAGCTCTTCTAGCAGGAGATGGGCAGTTCCCAAATACCCCTGTTGCCAGACTAACCTTACCTATCCTGCAGGGTCAGGTAGGCCTGGCCCTTTATCTGTTGTTCTCCTCTGAGGGGTTAGTTTTTCATAGATACCGTGCTTTGCTTTTGTCAGGATTTACCCTGGATTATCAAAACCCTTTTCTTCTGCCAGTGAAGCCTAAGAAACTGTCCTAATGAGAAACCAGGAATTCAAACAGATCATATTTATCCTGAATGTTCTGTCCAAAATGAAAAATTCATTTCTGAGGTGCCTCAAGATCTCTGAGAAGGGAAGTTTCACCAACTCTGTCATGTAGGGGCATCAATTCCGATTCTGTGTCAATTTTACTACTTTCCCAGCTAGTAATTCTCTACATCAGAAAGCCCACTCTCAACCGTTTTCTCTTTCAAAGGCAGTTGCTCTTAGAGTCTGCACATGGCACTTGGGGCCTGCTGGTCGTTGGCTACTTCCCTCTGTACCTTGGGTCTAACAGCTGCAAGGCTTCAAGATGAGCACGTCTCTTGTTCTAGTACTTAATATAGTTTGGGGCACATGGTAAGCAATAATCACTTCTTTAGTTGATCCAAGTGTTGGATCATTCTTAATTATTCTACTACCACAATTTACTTGTTCTAAGATTTGTCCCCCCCCCCATTTTAATATCTCTTAAGGTGGCACTCACCTTGCACTTGATGACATATCCTACTTTAACTGACAGCATTTCTCTTTCTTAGTCGAACATAAACTATAGTGCATCTTACACTTGATGAAAGCTAGGATGCAATGAAATACTCTATTATGGTTACGATTCTGATATTTGAAATCCTCCGGTAGCTCCCTGTGCCCCCACAGTGTAGTACCTCACCTCCTCGCCATAGTATACAAACCTTCTCACCCCCAGTGTTAACCCCGGGGCTCAGCCTCCATCCCCAGGTGATGCTGCCAGATCAGCTGTCGGTTGTCATGAACTTGCTGTAGTTTCCCGAATGCACTGTGCTGCCTCCTGGCACTCTGAAACTTGACACACTCATCCTCATTCTTCACTTTGCCCTTGTCTATCACCTCCCTTGAAAATCTGTTCCTAAGTGGCTTTTCCCAGCTCCCACCTACCCTTGGCAGTCTATTATCTCCCTGTGGTAAAGCCTGTCACACTGCATCATGGACATGCCCGTTGTCCCCCTGAGAAGAGAAAAGGGACAATGAGGGACCCAGCATTTGCAGCTCTAGTGCAGAGCCCCATGCCTGGCTTGCAGGAAATGCCAGATCATGAAGACAAACGGAGATCATCCTCTGGCTAAAACCAGCTCTTCTTTGCCTATCGCAGGATCTGGTCAATAAAGAGCAGCCAGTTATTATTGCTGTTTTTCTAGGGATTTTTACCCCATATATTTCCCAGGTCTCTACTCTTTTTGTAGCACTTTAATTCAGGCTTCAACCACTTCCTAGTCAGATCAGGTGAAATCATTTTCCTTCCCATACCCTCGATGTATTTCACATCTAGTAATTCTTTTTTTAAAGATCTTATTTACCCATTTGACAGACAGATCACAAGTAGGTAGAGAGGGAGGCAGAGAGAGAGGGGGGAAGCAGGCTCCCCGCTGAGCAGAGATCCCAATGTGGGGCTCCATCCCAGGATCCTGAAATCATGACTTGAGCCGAAGGCAGAGGCCTAAACCACTGAGCCACCCAGGAGCCCCCATATCTGGTAATTTTTAACCAACGTGGATTTGCTGCATCAAATAGTTCCTTCTTCTTCAAATATAAATATATAAATAAAGTGATCAAGTCACTCGCATGTCTTAGGAGAATGCCATACCTTTAGTAGCAAACTTGAAATCTTGGCCATTGGTTTTGATTTTTGTTTTGGTTAGATTAGGTTCGGTTTTTGTCATTTTAAAAATCCCTCCAGCCCTTGGCTCTGTCTGACCCGATTGCTTTCAGCTGTTTCTGCCACAAAATTGTCCCGGCAGCGAAAACTCTCATTGTTTACAGTGGCGCCCCCTTCTGAACACTTGGTTAATAAAAAGCTTTTTGTTTGTTTGTTTGTTTTTCGGCTATGGTAAATGTGGAACAACAATGAGGTAATTCAAAGAGGTGAACCACAGATAAATTTCTCTAAGGGTGGGGTGAGTGTTACTCAAAAAGGAACTTGACAAGGCTTTTAAAGATATCGACAATCATTATAACATAACGTGACTGATTGTTACCGCGCTCTTAACTGGGCAAACACTTGTTGGCTTCCAAGAAAAACTAACATAGTTGAAATGGTTCTAGTGGCCTTCTAGCACAGGGTATGATGGGGTAGGTATTCTAGCCACTGGCTGTGCAAGGCATGAGGCCTGTTAGTGATTCTATTTTTTCCTCTGCAGAATGGGTCTTTCTACATTCCAGGTCCTTTCTACCCCAATAAATAATGCGGCGATTCTCTCAGTGAGTTGTACTTTGGGTTTAAACAGCCAACTGTCTCTTAAAAAGGTCTTTTGTTTAAATTCCTTTAAAAAAAAGTCCTTTCAAAAAAAATTTTTTATTTTTTATTTTTAAATCCCATATGTTTACTCTGATCATGGAACTTTGTCATTTTGACCATCTCTGCTGATTAAAATATTCTTTTTTTTTTTTTAAAGATTTTCTGTATTTATTTGACAGAGAGAGAAATCACAAGTAGGCGGAGAGTCAGGCAGAGAGAGATAGAAAAGCAGGCTCCTGCTGAGCAAAGAGCCCGATGCGGGGCTCAATCCCAGGACACTGAGATCATGGCCCGAGCCGAAGGCAGAGGCTTAATCCACTGAGCCACCCAGGCGCCCCTGATTAAAATATTCTTCATCATTAGCACCTACTGCTCTCCTCTCTTGGTGGTCTCTCCGGAAGGGGTCTCCTCTAGCTCTTCTAGCAGGAGATGGGCAGTTCCCAAATACCCCTGTTGCCAGACTAACCTTACCTATCCTGCAGGGTCAGGTAGGCCTGGCCCTTTATCTGTTGTTCTCCTCTGAGGGGTTAGTTTTTCATAGATACCGTGCTTTGCTTTTGTCAGGATTTACCCTGGATTATCAAAACCCTTTTCTTCTGCCAGTGAAGCCTAAGAAACTGTCCTAATGAGAAACCAGGAATTCAAACAGATCATATTTATCCTGAATGTTCTGTCCAAAATGAAAAATTCATTTCTGAGGTGCCTCAAGATCTCTGAGAAGGGAAGTTTCACCAACTCTGTCATGTAGGGGCATCAATTCCGATTCTGTGTCAATTTTACTACTTTCCCAGCTAGTAATTCTCTACATCAGAAAGCCCACTCTCAACCGTTTTCTCTTTCAAAGGCAGTTGCTCTTAGAGTCTGCACATGGCACTTGGGGCCTGCTGGTCGTTGGCTACTTCCCTCTGTACCTTGGGTCTAACAGCTGCAAGGCTTCAAGATGAGCACGTCTCTTGTTCTAGTACTTAATATAGTTTGGGGCACATGGTAAGCAATAATCACTTCTTTAGTTGATCCAAGTGTTGGATCATTCTTAATTATTCTACTACCACAATTTACTTGTTCTAAGATTTGTCCCCCCCCCCATTTTAATATCTCTTAAGGTGGCACTCACCTTGCACTTGATGACATATCCTACTTTAACTGACAGCATTTCTCTTTCTTAGTCGAACATAAACTATAGTGCATCTTACACTTGATGAAAGCTAGGATGCAATGAAATACTCTATTATGGTTACGATTCTGATATTTGAAATCCTCCGGTAGCTCCCTGTGCCCCCACAGTGTAGTACCTCACCTCCTCGCCATAGTATACAAACCTTCTCACCCCCAGTGTTAACCCCGGGGCTCAGCCTCCATCCCCAGGTGATGCTGCCAGATCAGCTGTCGGTTGTCATGAACTTGCTGTAGTTTCCCGAATGCACTGTGCTGCCTCCTGGCACTCTGAAACTTGACACACTCATCCTCATTCTTCACTTTGCCCTTGTCTATCACCTCCCTTGAAAATCTGTTCCTAAGTGGCTTTTCCCAGCTCCCACCTACCCTTGGCAGTCTATTATCTCCCTGTGGTAAAGCCTGTCACACTGCATCATGGACATGCCCGTTGTCCCCCTGAGAAGAGAAAAGGGACAATGAGGGACCCAGCATTTGCAGCTCTAGTGCAGAGCCCCATGCCTGGCTTGCAGGAAATGCCAGATCATGAAGACAAACGGAGATCATCCTCTGGCTAAAACCAGCTCTTCTTTGCCTATCGCAGGATCTGGTCAATAAAGAGCAGCCAGTTATTATTGCTGTTTTTCTAGGGATTTTTACCCCATATATTTCCCAGGTCTCTACTCTTTTTGTAGCACTTTAATTCAGGCTTCAACCACTTCCTAGTCAGATCAGGTGAAATCATTTTCCTTCCCATACCCTCGATGTATTTCACATCTAGTAATTCTTTTTTTAAAGATCTTATTTACCCATTTGACAGACAGATCACAAGTAGGTAGAGAGGGAGGCAGAGAGAGAGGGGGGAAGCAGGCTCCCCGCTGAGCAGAGATCCCAATGTGGGGCTCCATCCCAGGATCCTGAAATCATGACTTGAGCCGAAGGCAGAGGCCTAAACCACTGAGCCACCCAGGAGCCCCCATATCTGGTAATTTTTAACCAACGTGGATTTGCTGCATCAAATAGTTCCTTCTTCTTCAAATATAAATATATAAATAAAGTGATCAAGTCACTCGCATGTCTTAGGAGAATGCCATACCTTTAGTAGCAAACTTGAAATCTTGGCCATTGGTTTTGATTTTTGTTTTGGTTAGATTAGGTTCGGTTTTTGTCATTTTAAAAATCCCTCCAGCCCTTGGCTCTGTCTGACCCGATTGCTTTCAGCTGTTTCTGCCACAAAATTGTCCCGGCAGCGAAAACTCTCATTGTTTACAGTGGCGCCCCCTTCTGAACACTTGGTTAATAAAAAGCTTTTTGTTTGTTTGTTTGTTTTTCGGCTATGGTAAATGTGGAACAACAATGAGGTAATTCAAAGAGGTGAACCACAGATAAATTTCTCTAAGGGTGGGGTGAGTGTTACTCAAAAAGGAACTTGACAAGGCTTTTAAAGATATCGACAATCATTATAACATAACGTGACTGATTGTTACCGCGCTCTTAACTGGGCAAACACTTGTTGGCTTCCAAGAAAAACTAACATAGTTGAAATGGTTCTAGTGGCCTTCTAGCACAGGGTATGATGGGGTAGGTATTCTAGCCACTGGCTGTGCAAGGCATGAGGCCTGTTAGTGATTCTATTTTTTCCTCTGCAGAATGGGTCTTTCTACATTCCAGGTCCTTTCTACCCCAATAAATAATGCGGCGATTCTCTCAGTGAGTTGTACTTTGGGTTTAAACAGCCAACTGTCTCTTAAAAAGGTCTTTTGTTTAAATTCCTTTTAAAAAAAGTCCTTTCAAAAAAAATTTTTTATTTTTTATTTTTAAATCCCATATGTTTACTCTGATCATGGAACTTTGTCATTTTGACCATCTCTGCTGATTAAAATATTCTTTTTTTTTTTTTTTAAAGATTTTCTGTATTTATTTGACAGAGAGAGAAATCACAAGTAGGCGGAGAGTCAGGCAGAGAGAGATAGAAAAGCAGGCTCCTGCTGAGCAAAGAGCCCGATGCGGGGCTCAATCCCAGGACACTGAGATCATGGCCCGAGCCGAAGGCAGAGGCTTAATCCACTGAGCCACCCAGGCGCCCCTGATTAAAATATTCTTCATCATTAGCACCTACTGCTCTCCTCTCTTGGTGGTCTCTCCGGAAGGGGTCTCCTCTAGCTCTTCTAGCAGGAGATGGGCAGTTCCCAAATACCCCTGTTGCCAGACTAACCTTACCTATCCTGCAGGGTCAGGTAGGCCTGGCCCTTTATCTGTTGTTCTCCTCTGAGGGGTTAGTTTTTCATAGATACCGTGCTTTGCTTTTGTCAGGATTTACCCTGGATTATCAAAACCCTTTTCTTCTGCCAGTGAAGCCTAAGAAACTGTCCTAATGAGAAACCAGGAATTCAAACAGATCATATTTATCCTGAATGTTCTGTCCAAAATGAAAAATTCATTTCTGAGGTGCCTCAAGATCTCTGAGAAGGGAAGTTTCACCAACTCTGTCATGTAGGGGCATCAATTCCGATTCTGTGTCAATTTTACTACTTTCCCAGCTAGTAATTCTCTACATCAGAAAGCCCACTCTCAACCGTTTTCTCTTTCAAAGGCAGTTGCTCTTAGAGTCTGCACATGGCACTTGGGGCCTGCTGGTCGTTGGCTACTTCCCTCTGTACCTTGGGTCTAACAGCTGCAAGGCTTCAAGATGAGCACGTCTCTTGTTCTAGTACTTAATATAGTTTGGGGCACATGGTAAGCAATAATCACTTCTTTAGTTGATCCAAGTGTTGGATCATTCTTAATTATTCTACTACCACAATTTACTTGTTCTAAGATTTGTCCCCCCCCCCATTTTAATATCTCTTAAGGTGGCACTCACCTTGCACTTGATGACATATCCTACTTTAACTGACAGCATTTCTCTTTCTTAGTCGAACATAAACTATAGTGCATCTTACACTTGATGAAAGCTAGGATGCAATGAAATACTCTATTATGGTTACGATTCTGATATTTGAAATCCTCCGGTAGCTCCCTGTGCCCCCACAGTGTAGTACCTCACCTCCTCGCCATAGTATACAAACCTTCTCACCCCCAGTGTTAACCCCGGGGCTCAGCCTCCATCCCCAGGTGATGCTGCCAGATCAGCTGTCGGTTGTCATGAACTTGCTGTAGTTTCCCGAATGCACTGTGCTGCCTCCTGGCACTCTGAAACTTGACACACTCATCCTCATTCTTCACTTTGCCCTTGTCTATCACCTCCCTTGAAAATCTGTTCCTAAGTGGCTTTTCCCAGCTCCCACCTACCCTTGGCAGTCTATTATCTCCCTGTGGTAAAGCCTGTCACACTGCATCATGGACATGCCCGTTGTCCCCCTGAGAAGAGAAAAGGGACAATGAGGGACCCAGCATTTGCAGCTCTAGTGCAGAGCCCCATGCCTGGCTTGCAGGAAATGCCAGATCATGAAGACAAACGGAGATCATCCTCTGGCTAAAACCAGCTCTTCTTTGCCTATCGCAGGATCTGGTCAATAAAGAGCAGCCAGTTATTATTGCTGTTTTTCTAGGGATTTTTACCCCATATATTTCCCAGGTCTCTACTCTTTTTGTAGCACTTTAATTCAGGCTTCAACCACTTCCTAGTCAGATCAGGTGAAATCATTTTCCTTCCCATACCCTCGATGTATTTCACATCTAGTAATTCTTTTTTTAAAGATCTTATTTACCCATTTGACAGACAGATCACAAGTAGGTAGAGAGGGAGGCAGAGAGAGAGGGGGGAAGCAGGCTCCCCGCTGAGCAGAGATCCCAATGTGGGGCTCCATCCCAGGATCCTGAAATCATGACTTGAGCCGAAGGCAGAGGCCTAAACCACTGAGCCACCCAGGAGCCCCCATATCTGGTAATTTTTAACCAACGTGGATTTGCTGCATCAAATAGTTCCTTCTTCTTCAAATATAAATATATAAATAAAGTGATCAAGTCACTCGCATGTCTTAGGAGAATGCCATACCTTTAGTAGCAAACTTGAAATCTTGGCCATTGGTTTTGATTTTTGTTTTGGTTAGATTAGGTTCGGTTTTTGTCATTTTAAAAATCCCTCCAGCCCTTGGCTCTGTCTGACCCGATTGCTTTCAGCTGTTTCTGCCACAAAATTGTCCCGGCAGCGAAAACTCTCATTGTTTACAGTGGCGCCCCCTTCTGAACACTTGGTTAATAAAAAGCTTTTTGTTTGTTTGTTTGTTTTTCGGCTATGGTAAATGTGGAACAACAATGAGGTAATTCAAAGAGGTGAACCACAGATAAATTTCTCTAAGGGTGGGGTGAGTGTTACTCAAAAAGGAACTTGACAAGGCTTTTAAAGATATCAACAATCATTATAACATAACGTGACTGATTGTTACCGCGCTCTTAACTGGGCAAACACTTGTTGGCTTCCAAGAAAAACTAACATAGTTGAAATGGTTCTAGTGGCCTTCTAGCACAGGGTATGATGGGGTAGGTATTCTAGCCACTGGCTGTGCAAGGCATGAGGCCTGTTAGTGATTCTATTTTTTCCTCTGCAGAATGGGTCTTTCTACATTCCAGGTCCTTTCTACCCCAATAAATAATGCGGCGATTCTCTCAGTGAGTTGTACTTTGGGTTTAAACAGCCAACTGTCTCTTAAAAAGGTCTTTTGTTTAAATTCCTTTAAAAAAAAGTCCTTTCAAAAAAAATTTTTTATTTTTTATTTTTAAATCCCATATGTTTACTCTGATCATGGAACTTTGTCATTTTGACCATCTCTGCTGATTAAAATATTCTTTTTTTTTTTTTTAAAGATTTTCTGTATTTATTTGACAGAGAGAGAAATCACAAGTAGGCGGAGAGTCAGGCAGAGAGAGATAGAAAAGCAGGCTCCTGCTGAGCAAAGAGCCCGATGCGGGGCTCAATCCCAGGACACTGAGATCATGGCCCGAGCCGAAGGCAGAGGCTTAATCCACTGAGCCACCCAGGCGCCCCTGATTAAAATATTCTTCATCATTAGCACCTACTGCTCTCCTCTCTTGGTGGTCTCTCCGGAAGGGGTCTCCTCTAGCTCTTCTAGCAGGAGATGGGCAGTTCCCAAATACCCCTGTTGCCAGACTAACCTTACCTATCCTGCAGGGTCAGGTAGGCCTGGCCCTTTATCTGTTGTTCTCCTCTGAGGGGTTAGTTTTTCATAGATACCGTGCTTTGCTTTTGTCAGGATTTACCCTGGATTATCAAAACCCTTTTCTTCTGCCAGTGAAGCCTAAGAAACTGTCCTAATGAGAAACCAGGAATTCAAACAGATCATATTTATCCTGAATGTTCTGTCCAAAATGAAAAATTCATTTCTGAGGTGCCTCAAGATCTCTGAGAAGGGAAGTTTCACCAACTCTGTCATGTAGGGGCATCAATTCCGATTCTGTGTCAATTTTACTACTTTCCCAGCTAGTAATTCTCTACATCAGAAAGCCCACTCTCAACCGTTTTCTCTTTCAAAGGCAGTTGCTCTTAGAGTCTGCACATGGCACTTGGGGCCTGCTGGTCGTTGGCTACTTCCCTCTGTACCTTGGGTCTAACAGCTGCAAGGCTTCAAGATGAGCACGTCTCTTGTTCTAGTACTTAATATAGTTTGGGGCACATGGTAAGCAATAATCACTTCTTTAGTTGATCCAAGTGTTGGATCATTCTTAATTATTCTACTACCACAATTTACTTGTTCTAAGATTTGTCCCCCCCCCCCCATTTTAATATCTCTTAAGGTGGCACTCACCTTGCACTTGATGACATATCCTACTTTAACTGACAGCATTTCTCTTTCTTAGTCGAACATAAACTATAGTGCATCTTACACTTGATGAAAGCTAGGATGCAATGAAATACTCTATTATGGTTACGATTCTGATATTTGAAATCCTCCGGTAGCTCCCTGTGCCCCCACAGTGTAGTACCTCACCTCCTCGCCATAGTATACAAACCTTCTCACCCCCAGTGTTAACCCCGGGGCTCAGCCTCCATCCCCAGGTGATGCTGCCAGATCAGCTGTCGGTTGTCATGAACTTGCTGTAGTTTCCCGAATGCACTGTGCTGCCTCCTGGCACTCTGAAACTTGACACACTCATCCTCATTCTTCACTTTGCCCTTGTCTATCACCTCCCTTGAAAATCTGTTCCTAAGTGGCTTTTCCCAGCTCCCACCTACCCTTGGCAGTCTATTATCTCCCTGTGGTAAAGCCTGTCACACTGCATCATGGACATGCCCGTTGTCCCCCTGAGAAGAGAAAAGGGACAATGAGGGACCCAGCATTTGCAGCTCTAGTGCAGAGCCCCATGCCTGGCTTGCAGGAAATGCCAGATCATGAAGACAAACGGAGATCATCCTCTGGCTAAAACCAGCTCTTCTTTGCCTATCGCAGGATCTGGTCAATAAAGAGCAGCCAGTTATTATTGCTGTTTTTCTAGGGATTTTTACCCCATATATTTCCCAGGTCTCTACTCTTTTTGTAGCACTTTAATTCAGGCTTCAACCACTTCCTAGTCAGATCAGGTGAAATCATTTTCCTTCCCATACCCTCGATGTATTTCACATCTAGTAATTCTTTTTTTAAAGATCTTATTTACCCATTTGACAGACAGATCACAAGTAGGTAGAGAGGGAGGCAGAGAGAGAGGGGGGAAGCAGGCTCCCCGCTGAGCAGAGATCCCAATGTGGGGCTCCATCCCAGGATCCTGAAATCATGACTTGAGCCGAAGGCAGAGGCCTAAACCACTGAGCCACCCAGGAGCCCCCAT
The DNA here is from genome assembly GCF_964662115.1 of Mustela nivalis. Taxonomy (NCBI): domain Eukaryota; kingdom Metazoa; phylum Chordata; class Mammalia; order Carnivora; family Mustelidae; genus Mustela; species Mustela nivalis. The sequence continues at coordinate 27,354 of NW_028133804.1, read as the reverse complement.
ATCTGGTAATTTTTAACCAACGTGGATTTGCTGCATCAAATAGTTCCTTCTTCTTCAAATATAAATATATAAATAAAGTGATCAAGTCACTCGCATGTCTTAGGAGAATGCCATACCTTTAGTAGCAAACTTGAAATCTTGGCCATTGGTTTTGATTTTTGTTTTGGTTAGATTAGGTTCGGTTTTTGTCATTTTAAAAATCCCTCCAGCCCTTGGCTCTGTCTGACCCGATTGCTTTCAGCTGTTTCTGCCACAAAATTGTCCCGGCAGCGAAAACTCTCATTGTTTACAGTGGCGCCCCCTTCTGAACACTTGGTTAATAAAAAGCTTTTTGTTTGTTTGTTTGTTTTTCGGCTATGGTAAATGTGGAACAACAATGAGGTAATTCAAAGAGGTGAACCACAGATAAATTTCTCTAAGGGTGGGGTGAGTGTTACTCAAAAAGGAACTTGACAAGGCTTTTAAAGATATCGACAATCATTATAACATAACGTGACTGATTGTTACCGCGCTCTTAACTGGGCAAACACTTGTTGGCTTCCAAGAAAAACTAACATAGTTGAAATGGTTCTAGTGGCCTTCTAGCACAGGGTATGATGGGGTAGGTATTCTAGCCACTGGCTGTGCAAGGCATGAGGCCTGTTAGTGATTCTATTTTTTCCTCTGCAGAATGGGTCTTTCTACATTCCAGGTCCTTTCTACCCCAATAAATAATGCGGCGATTCTCTCAGTGAGTTGTACTTTGGGTTTAAACAGCCAACTGTCTCTTAAAAAGGTCTTTTGTTTAAATTCCTTTAAAAAAAAGTCCTTTCAAAAAAAATTTTTTATTTTTTATTTTTAAATCCCATATGTTTACTCTGATCATGGAACTTTGTCATTTTGACCATCTCTGCTGATTAAAATATTCTTTTTTTTTTTTTTAAAGATTTTCTGTATTTATTTGACAGAGAGAGAAATCACAAGTAGGCGGAGAGTCAGGCAGAGAGAGATAGAAAAGCAGGCTCCTGCTGAGCAAAGAGCCCGATGCGGGGCTCAATCCCAGGACACTGAGATCATGGCCCGAGCCGAAGGCAGAGGCTTAATCCACTGAGCCACCCAGGCGCCCCTGATTAAAATATTCTTCATCATTAGCACCTACTGCTCTCCTCTCTTGGTGGTCTCTCCGGAAGGGGTCTCCTCTAGCTCTTCTAGCAGGAGATGGGCAGTTCCCAAATACCCCTGTTGCCAGACTAACCTTACCTATCCTGCAGGGTCAGGTAGGCCTGGCCCTTTATCTGTTGTTCTCCTCTGAGGGGTTAGTTTTTCATAGATACCGTGCTTTGCTTTTGTCAGGATTTACCCTGGATTATCAAAACCCTTTTCTTCTGCCAGTGAAGCCTAAGAAACTGTCCTAATGAGAAACCAGGAATTCAAACAGATCATATTTATCCTGAATGTTCTGTCCAAAATGAAAAATTCATTTCTGAGGTGCCTCAAGATCTCTGAGAAGGGAAGTTTCACCAACTCTGTCATGTAGGGGCATCAATTCCGATTCTGTGTCAATTTTACTACTTTCCCAGCTAGTAATTCTCTACATCAGAAAGCCCACTCTCAACCGTTTTCTCTTTCAAAGGCAGTTGCTCTTAGAGTCTGCACATGGCACTTGGGGCCTGCTGGTCGTTGGCTACTTCCCTCTGTACCTTGGGTCTAACAGCTGCAAGGCTTCAAGATGAGCACGTCTCTTGTTCTAGTACTTAATATAGTTTGGGGCACATGGTAAGCAATAATCACTTCTTTAGTTGATCCAAGTGTTGGATCATTCTTAATTATTCTACTACCACAATTTACTTGTTCTAAGATTTGTCCCCCCCCCCCATTTTAATATCTCTTAAGGTGGCACTCACCTTGCACTTGATGACATATCCTACTTTAACTGACAGCATTTCTCTTTCTTAGTCGAACATAAACTATAGTGCATCTTACACTTGATGAAAGCTAGGATGCAATGAAATACTCTATTATGGTTACGATTCTGATATTTGAAATCCTCCGGTAGCTCCCTGTGCCCCCACAGTGTAGTACCTCACCTCCTCGCCATAGTATACAAACCTTCTCACCCCCAGTGTTAACCCCGGGGCTCAGCCTCCATCCCCAGGTGATGCTGCCAGATCAGCTGTCGGTTGTCATGAACTTGCTGTAGTTTCCCGAATGCACTGTGCTGCCTCCTGGCACTCTGAAACTTGACACACTCATCCTCATTCTTCACTTTGCCCTTGTCTATCACCTCCCTTGAAAATCTGTTCCTAAGTGGCTTTTCCCAGCTCCCACCTACCCTTGGCAGTCTATTATCTCCCTGTGGTAAAGCCTGTCACACTGCATCATGGACATGCCCGTTGTCCCCCTGAGAAGAGAAAAGGGACAATGAGGGACCCAGCATTTGCAGCTCTAGTGCAGAGCCCCATGCCTGGCTTGCAGGAAATGCCAGATCATGAAGACAAACGGAGATCATCCTCTGGCTAAAACCAGCTCTTCTTTGCCTATCGCAGGATCTGGTCAATAAAGAGCAGCCAGTTATTATTGCTGGTTTTCTAGGGATTTTTACCCCATATATTTCCCAGGTCTCTACTCTTTTTGTAGCACTTTAATTCAGGCTTCAACCACTTCCTAGTCAGATCAGGTGAAATCATTTTCCTTCCCATACCCTCGATGTATTTCACATCTAGTAATTCTTTTTTTAAAGATCTTATTTACCCATTTGACAGACAGATCACAAGTAGGTAGAGAGGGAGGCAGAGAGAGAGGGGGGAAGCAGGCTCCCCGCTGAGCAGAGATCCCAATGTGGGGCTCCATCCCAGGATCCTGAAATCATGACTTGAGCCGAAGGCAGAGGCCTAAACCACTGAGCCACCCAGGAGCCCCCATATCTGGTAATTTTTAACCAACGTGGATTTGCTGCATCAAATAGTTCCTTCTTCTTCAAATATAAATATATAAATAAAGTGATCAAGTCACTCGCATGTCTTAGGAGAATGCCATACCTTTAGTAGCAAACTTGAAATCTTGGCCATTGGTTTTGATTTTTGTTTTGGTTAGATTAGGTTCGGTTTTTGTCATTTTAAAAATCCCTCCAGCCCTTGGCTCTGTCTGACCCGATTGCTTTCAGCTGTTTCTGCCACAAAATTGTCCCGGCAGCGAAAACTCTCATTGTTTACAGTGGCGCCCCCTTCTGAACACTTGGTTAATAAAAAGCTTTTAGTTTGTTTGTTTGTTTTTCGGCTATGGTAAATGTGGAACAACAATGAGGTAATTCAAAGAGGTGAACCACAGATAAAATTTCTCTAAGGGTGGGGTGAGTGTTACTCAAAAAGGAACTTGACAAGGCTTTTAAAGATATCGACAATCATTATAACATAACGTGACTGATTGTTACCGCGCTCTTAACTGGGCAAACACTTGTTGGCTTCCAAGAAAAACTAACATAGTTGAAATGGTTCTAGTGGCCTTCTAGCACAGGGTATGATGGGGTAGGTATTCTAGCCACTGGCTGTGCAAGGCATGAGGCCTGTTAGTGATTCTATTTTTTCCTCTGCAGAATGGGTCTTTCTACATTCCAGGTCCTTTCTACCCCAATAAATAATGCGGCGATTCTCTCAGTGAGTTGTACTTTGGGTTTAAACAGCCAACTGTCTCTTAAAAAGGTCTTTTGTTTAAATTCCTTTAAAAAAAAGTCCTTTCAAAAAAAATTTTTTATTTTTTATTTTTAAATCCCATATGTTTACTCTGATCATGGAACTTTGTCATTTTGACCATCTCTGCTGATTAAAATATTCTTTTTTTTTTTTAAAGATTTTCTGTATTTATTTGACAGAGAGAGAAATCACAAGTAGGCGGAGAGTCAGGCAGAGAGAGATAGAAAAGCAGGCTCCTGCTGAGCAAAGAGCCCGATGCGGGGCTCAATCCCAGGACACTGAGATCATGGCCCGAGCCGAAGGCAGAGGCTTAATCCACTGAGCCACCCAGGCGCCCCTGATTAAAATATTCTTCATCATTAGCACCTACTGCTCTCCTCTCTTGGTGGTCTCTCCGGAAGGGGTCTCCTCTAGCTCTTCTAGCAGGAGATGGGCAGTTCCCAAATACCCCTGTTGCCAGACTAACCTTACCTATCCTGCAGGGTCAGGTAGGCCTGGCCCTTTATCTGTTGTTCTCCTCTGAGGGGTTAGTTTTTCATAGATACCGTGCTTTGCTTTTGTCAGGATTTACCCTGGATTATCAAAACCCTTTTCTTCTGCCAGTGAAGCCTAAGAAACTGTCCTAATGAGAAACCAGGAATTCAAACAGATCATATTTATCCTGAATGTTCTGTCCAAAATGAAAAATTCATTTCTGAGGTGCCTCAAGATCTCTGAGAAGGGAAGTTTCACCAACTCTGTCATGTAGGGGCATCAATTCCGATTCTGTGTCAATTTTACTACTTTCCCAGCTAGTAATTCTCTACATCAGAAAGCCCACTCTCAACCGTTTTCTCTTTCAAAGGCAGTTGCTCTTAGAGTCTGCACATGGCACTTGGGGCCTGCTGGTCGTTGGCTACTTCCCTCTGTACCTTGGGTCTAACAGCTGCAAGGCTTCAAGATGAGCACGTCTCTTGTTCTAGTACTTAATATAGTTTGGGGCACATGGTAAGCAATAATCACTTCTTTAGTTGATCCAAGTGTTGGATCATTCTTAATTATTCTACTACCACAATTTACTTGTTCTAAGATTTGTCCCCCCCCCATTTTAATATCTCTTAAGGTGGCACTCACCTTGCACTTGATGACATATCCTACTTTAACTGACAGCATTTCTCTTTCTTAGTCGAACATAAACTATAGTGCATCTTACACTTGATGAAAGCTAGGATGCAATGAAATACTCTATTATGGTTACGATTCTGATATTTGAAATCCTCCGGTAGCTCCCTGTGCCCCCACAGTGTAGTACCTCACCTCCTCGCCATAGTATACAAACCTTCTCACCCCCAGTGTTAACCCCGGGGCTCAGCCTCCATCCCCAGGTGATGCTGCCAGATCAGCTGTCGGTTGTCATGAACTTGCTGTAGTTTCCCGAATGCACTGTGCTGCCTCCTGGCACTCTGAAACTTGACACACTCATCCTCATTCTTCACTTTGCCCTTGTCTATCACCTCCCTTGAAAATCTGTTCCTAAGTGGCTTTTCCCAGCTCCCACCTACCCTTGGCAGTCTATTATCTCCCTGTGGTAAAGCCTGTCACACTGCATCATGGACATGCCCGTTGTCCCCCTGAGAAGAGAAAAGGGACAATGAGGGACCCAGCATTTGCAGCTCTAGTGCAGAGCCCCATGCCTGGCTTGCAGGAAATGCCAGATCATGAAGACAAACGGAGATCATCCTCTGGCTAAAACCAGCTCTTCTTTGCCTATCGCAGGATCTGGTCAATAAAGAGCAGCCAGTTATTATTGCTGTTTTTCTAGGGATTTTTACCCCATATATTTCCCAGGTCTCTACTCTTTTTGTAGCACTTTAATTCAGGCTTCAACCACTTCCTAGTCAGATCAGGTGAAATCATTTTCCTTCCCATACCCTCGATGTATTTCACATCTAGTAATTCTTTTTTTAAAGATCTTATTTACCCATTTGACAGACAGATCACAAGTAGGTAGAGAGGGAGGCAGAGAGAGAGGGGGGAAGCAGGCTCCCCGCTGAGCAGAGATCCCAATGTGGGGCTCCATCCCAGGATCCTGAAATCATGACTTGAGCCGAAGGCAGAGGCCTAAACCACTGAGCCACCCAGGAGCCCCCATATCTGGTAATTTTTAACCAACGTGGATTTGCTGCATCAAATAGTTCCTTCTTCTTCAAATATAAATATATAAATAAAGTGATCAAGTCACTCGCATGTCTTAGGAGAATGCCATACCTTTAGTAGCAAACTTGAAATCTTGGCCATTGGTTTTGATTTTTGTTTTGGTTAGATTAGGTTCGGTTTTTGTCATTTTAAAAATCCCTCCAGCCCTTGGCTCTGTCTGACCCGATTGCTTTCAGCTGTTTCTGCCACAAAATTGTCCCGGCAGCGAAAACTCTCATTGTTTACAGTGGCGCCCCCTTCTGAACACTTGGTTAATAAAAAGCTTTTTGTTTGTTTGTTTGTTTTTCGGCTATGGTAAATGTGGAACAACAATGAGGTAATTCAAAGAGGTGAACCACAGATAAATTTCTCTAAGGGTGGGGTGAGTGTTACTCAAAAAGGAACTTGACAAGGCTTTTAAAGATATCGACAATCATTATAACATAACGTGACTGATTGTTACCGCGCTCTTAACTGGGCAAACACTTGTTGGCTTCCAAGAAAAACTAACATAGTTGAAATGGTTCTAGTGGCCTTCTAGCACAGGGTATGATGGGGTAGGTATTCTAGCCACTGGCTGTGCAAGGCATGAGGCCTGTTAGTGATTCTATTTTTTCCTCTGCAGAATGGGTCTTTCTACATTCCAGGTCCTTTCTACCCCAATAAATAATGCGGCGATTCTCTCAGTGAGTTGTACTTTGGGTTTAAACAGCCAACTGTCTCTTAAAAAGGTCTTTTGTTTAAATTCCTTTAAAAAAAAGTCCTTTCAAAAAAAATTTTTTATTTTTTATTTTTAAATCCCATATGTTTACTCTGATCATGGAACTTTGTCATTTTGACCATCTCTGCTGATTAAAATATTCTTTTTTTTTTTTTAAAGATTTTCTGTATTTATTTGACAGAGAGAGAAATCACAAGTAGGCGGAGAGTCAGGCAGAGAGAGATAGAAAAGCAGGCTCCTGCTGAGCAAAGAGCCCGATGCGGGGCTCAATCCCAGGACACTGAGATCATGGCCCGAGCCGAAGGCAGAGGCTTAATCCACTGAGCCACCCAGGCGCCCCTGATTAAAATATTCTTCATCATTAGCACCTACTGCTCTCCTCTCTTGGTGGTCTCTCCGGAAGGGGTCTCCTCTAGCTCTTCTAGCAGGAGATGGGCAGTTCCCAAATACCCCTGTTGCCAGACTAACCTTACCTATCCTGCAGGGTCAGGTAGGCCTGGCCCTTTATCTGTTGTTCTCCTCTGAGGGGTTAGTTTTTCATAGATACCGTGCTTTGCTTTTGTCAGGATTTACCCTGGATTATCAAAACCCTTTTCTTCTGCCAGTGAAGCCTAAGAAACTGTCCTAATGAGAAACCAGGAATTCAAACAGATCATATTTATCCTGAATGTTCTGTCCAAAATGAAAAATTCATTTCTGAGGTGCCTCAAGATCTCTGAGAAGGGAAGTTTCACCAACTCTGTCATGTAGGGGCATCAATTCCGATTCTGTGTCAATTTTACTACTTTCCCAGCTAGTAATTCTCTACATCAGAAAGCCCACTCTCAACCGTTTTCTCTTTCAAAGGCAGTTGCTCTTAGAGTCTGCACATGGCACTTGGGGCCTGCTGGTCGTTGGCTACTTCCCTCTGTACCTTGGGTCTAACAGCTGCAAGGCTTCAAGATGAGCACGTCTCTTGTTCTAGTACTTAATATAGTTTGGGGCACATGGTAAGCAATAATCACTTCTTTAGTTGATCCAAGTGTTGGATCATTCTTAATTATTCTACTACCACAATTTACTTGTTCTAAGATTTGTCCCCCCCCCCCATTTTAATATCTCTTAAGGTGGCACTCACCTTGCACTTGATGACATATCCTACTTTAACTGACAGCATTTCTCTTTCTTAGTCGAACATAAACTATAGTGCATCTTACACTTGATGAAAGCTAGGATGCAATGAAATACTCTATTATGGTTACGATTCTGATATTTGAAATCCTCCGGTAGCTCCCTGTGCCCCCACAGTGTAGTACCTCACCTCCTCGCCATAGTATACAAACCTTCTCACCCCCAGTGTTAACCCCGGGGCTCAGCCTCCATCCCCAGGTGATGCTGCCAGATCAGCTGTCGGTTGTCATGAACTTGCTGTAGTTTCCCGAATGCACTGTGCTGCCTCCTGGCACTCTGAAACTTGACACACTCATCCTCATTCTTCACTTTGCCCTTGTCTATCACCTCCCTTGAAAATCTGTTCCTAAGTGGCTTTTCCCAGCTCCCACCTACCCTTGGCAGTCTATTATCTCCCTGTGGTAAAGCCTGTCACACTGCATCATGGACATGCCCGTTGTCCCCCTGAGAAGAGAAAAGGGACAATGAGGGACCCAGCATTTGCAGCTCTAGTGCAGAGCCCCATGCCTGGCTTGCAGGAAATGCCAGATCATGAAGACAAACGGAGATCATCCTCTGGCTAAAACCAGCTCTTCTTTGCCTATCGCAGGATCTGGTCAATAAAGAGCAGCCAGTTATTATTGCTGTTTTTCTAGGGATTTTTACCCCATATATTTCCCAGGTCTCTACTCTTTTTGTAGCACTTTAATTCAGGCTTCAACCACTTCCTAGTCAGATCAGGTGAAATCATTTTCCTTCCCATACCCTCGATGTATTTCACATCTAGTAATTCTTTTTTTAAAGATCTTATTTACCCATTTGACAGACAGATCACAAGTAGGTAGAGAGGGAGGCAGAGAGAGAGGGGGGAAGCAGGCTCCCCGCTGAGCAGAGATCCCAATGTGGGGCTCCATCCCAGGATCCTGAAATCATGACTTGAGCCGAAGGCAGAGGCCTAAACCACTGAGCCACCCAGGAGCCCCCATATCTGGTAATTTTTAACCAACGTGGATTTGCTGCATCAAATAGTTCCTTCTTCTTCAAATATAAATATATAAATAAAGTGATCAAGTCACTCGCATGTCTTAGGAGAATGCCATACCTTTAGTAGCAAACTTGAAATCTTGGCCATTGGTTTTGATTTTTGTTTTGGTTAGATTAGGTTCGGTTTTTGTCATTTTAAAAATCCCTCCAGCCCTTGGCTCTGTCTGACCCGATTGCTTTCAGCTGTTTCTGCCACAAAATTGTCCCGGCAGCGAAAACTCTCATTGTTTACAGTGGCGCCCCCTTCTGAACACTTGGTTAATAAAAAGCTTTTTGTTTGTTTGTTTGTTTTTCGGCTATGGTAAATGTGGAACAACAATGAGGTAATTCAAAGAGGTGAACCACAGATAAATTTCTCTAAGGGTGGGGTGAGTGTTACTCAAAAAGGAACTTGACAAGGCTTTTAAAGATATCGACAATCATTATAACATAACGTGACTGATTGTTACCGCGCTCTTAACTGGGCAAACACTTGTTGGCTTCCAAGAAAAACTAACATAGTTGAAATGGTTCTAGTGGCCTTCTAGCACAGGGTATGATGGGGTAGGTATTCTAGCCACTGGCTGTGCAAGGCATGAGGCCTGTTAGTGATTCTATTTTTTCCTCTGCAGAATGGGTCTTTCTACATTCCAGGTCCTTTCTACCCCAATAAATAATGCGGCGATTCTCTCAGTGAGTTGTACTTTGGGTTTAAACAGCCAACTGTCTCTTAAAAAGGTCTTTTGTTTAAATTCCTTTAAAAAAAAGTCCTTTCAAAAAAAATTTTTTATTTTTTATTTTTAAATCCCATATGTTTACTCTGATCATGGAACTTTGTCATTTTGACCATCTCTGCTGATTAAAATATTCTTTTTTTTTTTTTTAAAGATTTTCTGTATTTATTTGACAGAGAGAGAAATCACAAGTAGGCGGAGAGTCAGGCAGAGAGAGATAGAAAAGCAGGCTCCTGCTGAGCAAAGAGCCCGATGCGGGGCTCAATCCCAGGACACTGAGATCATGGCCCGAGCCGAAGGCAGAGGCTTAATCCACTGAGCCACCCAGGCGCCCCTGATTAAAATATTCTTCATCATTAGCACCTACTGCTCTCCTCTCTTGGTGGTCTCTCCGGAAGGGGTCTCCTCTAGCTCTTCTAGCAGGAGATGGGCAGTTCCCAAATACCCCTGTTGCCAGACTAACCTTACCTATCCTGCAGGGTCAGGTAGGCCTGGCCCTTTATCTGTTGTTCTCCTCTGAGGGGTTAGTTTTTCATAGATACCGTGCTTTGCTTTTGTCAGGATTTACCCTGGATTATCAAAACCCTTTTCTTCTGCCAGTGAAGCCTAAGAAACTGTCCTAATGAGAAACCAGGAATTCAAACAGATCATATTTATCCTGAATGTTCTGTCCAAAATGAAAAATTCATTTCTGAGGTGCCTCAAGATCTCTGAGAAGGGAAGTTTCACCAACTCTGTCATGTAGGGGCATCAATTCCGATTCTGTGTCAATTTTACTACTTTCCCAGCTAGTAATTCTCTACCTCAGAAAGCCCACTCTCAACCGTTTTCTCTTTCAAAGGCAGTTGCTCTTAGAGTCTGCACATGGCACTTGGGGCCTGCTGGTCGTTGGCTACTTCCCTCTGTACCTTGGGTCTAACAGCTGCAAGGCTTCAAGATGAGCACGTCTCTTGTTCTAGTACTTAATATAGTTTGGGGCACATGGTAAGCAATAATCACTTCTTTAGTTGATCCAAGTGTTGGATCATTCTTAATTATTCTACTACCACAATTTACTTGTTCTAAGATTTGTCCCCCCCCCATTTTAATATCTCTTAAGGTGGCACTCACCTTGCACTTGATGACATATCCTACTTTAACTGACAGCATTTCTCTTTCTTAGTCGAACATAAACTATAGTGCATCTTACACTTGATGAAAGCTAGGATGCAATGAAATACTCTATTATGGTTACGATTCTGATATTTGAAATCCTCCGGTAGCTCCCTGTGCCCCCACAGTGTAGTACCTCACCTCCTCGCCATAGTATACAAACCTTCTCACCCCCAGTGTTAACCCCGGGGCTCAGCCTCCATCCCCAGGTGATGCTGCCAGATCAGCTGTCGGTTGTCATGAACTTGCTGTAGTTTCCCGAATGCACTGTGCTGCCTCCTGGCACTCTGAAACTTGACACACTCATCCTCATTCTTCACTTTGCCCTTGTCTATCACCTCCCTTGAAAATCTGTTCCTAAGTGGCTTTTCCCAGCTCCCACCTACCCTTGGCAGTCTATTATCTCCCTGTGGTAAAGCCTGTCACACTGCATCATGGACATGCCCGTTGTCCCCCTGAGAAGAGAAAAGGGACAATGAGGGACCCAGCATTTGCAGCTCTAGTGCAGAGCCCCATGCCTGGCTTGCAGGAAATGCCAGATCATGAAGACAAACGGAGATCATCCTCTGGCTAAAACCAGCTCTTCTTTGCCTATCGCAGGATCTGGTCAATAAAGAGCAGCCAGTTATTATTGCTGTTTTTCTAGGGATTTTTACCCCATATATTTCCCAGGTCTCTACTCTTTTTGTAGCACTTTAATTCAGGCTTCAACCACTTCCTAGTCAGATCAGGTGAAATCATTTTCCTTCCCATACCCTCGATGTATTTCACATCTAGTAATTCTTTTTTTAAAGATCTTATTTACCCATTTGACAGACAGATCACAAGTAGGTAGAGAGGGAGGCAGAGAGAGAGGGGGGAAGCAGGCTCCCCGCTGAGCAGAGATCCCAATGTGGGGCTCCATCCCAGGATCCTGAAATCATGACTTGAGCCGAAGGCAGAGGCCTAAACCACTGAGCCACCCAGGAGCCCCCATATCTGGTAATTTTTAACCAACGTGGATTTGCTGCATCAAATAGTTCCTTCTTCTTCAAATATAAATATATAAATAAAGTGATCAAGTCACTCGCATGTCTTAGGAGAATGCCATACCTTTAGTAGCAAACTTGAAATCTTGGCCATTGGTTTTGATTTTTGTTTTGGTTAGATTAGGTTCGGTTTTTGTCATTTTAAAAATCCCTCCAGCCCTTGGCTCTGTCTGACCCGATTGCTTTCAGCTGTTTCTGCCACAAAATTGTCCCGGCAGCGAAAACTCTCATTGTTTACAGTGGCGCCCCCTTCTGAACACTTGGTTAATAAAAAGCTTTTTGTTTGTTTGTTTGTTTTTCGGCTATGGTAAATGTGGAACAACAATGAGGTAATTCAAAGAGGTGAACCACAGATAAATTTCTCTAAGGGTGGGGTGAGTGTTACTCAAAAAGGAACTTGACAAGGCTTTTAAAGATATCGACAATCATTATAACATAACGTGACTGATTGTTACCGCGCTCTTAACTGGGCAAACACTTGTTGGCTTCCAAGAAAAACTAACATAGTTGAAATGGTTCTAGTGGCCTTCTAGCACAGGGTATGATGGGGTAGGTATTCTAGCCACTGGCTGTGCAAGGCATGAGGCCTGTTAGTGATTCTATTTTTTCCTCTGCAGAATGGGTCTTTCTACATTCCAGGTCCTTTCTACCCCAATAAATAATGCGGCGATTCTCTCAGTGAGTTGTACTTTGGGTTTAAACAGCCAACTGTCTCTTAAAAAGGTCTTTTGTTTAAATTCCTTTAAAAAAAAGTCCTTTCAAAAAAAATTTTTTATTTTTTATTTTTAAATCCCATATGTTTACTCTGATCATGGAACTTTGTCATTTTGACCATCTCTGCTGATTAAAATATTCTTTTTTTTTTTTTAAAGATTTTCTGTATTTATTTGACAGAGAGAGAAATCACAAGTAGGCGGAGAGTCAGGCAGAGAGAGATAGAAAAGCAGGCTCCTGCTGAGCAAAGAGCCCGATGCGGGGCTCAATCCCAGGACACTGAGATCATGGCCCGAGCCGAAGGCAGAGGCTTAATCCACTGAGCCACCCAGGCGCCCCTGATTAAAATATTCTTCATCATTAGCACCTACTGCTCTCCTCTCTTGGTGGTCTCTCCGGAAGGGGTCTCCTCTAGCTCTTCTAGCAGGAGATGGGCAGTTCCCAAATACCCCTGTTGCCAGACTAACCTTACCTATCCTGCAGGGTCAGGTAGGCCTGGCCCTTTATCTGTTGTTCTCCTCTGAGGGGTTAGTTTTTCATAGATACCGTGCTTTGCTTTTGTCAGGATTTACCCTGGATTATCAAAACCCTTTTCTTCTGCCAGTGAAGCCTAAGAAACTGTCCTAATGAGAAACCAGGAATTCAAACAGATCATATTTATCCTGAATGTTCTGTCCAAAATGAAAAATTCATTTCTGAGGTGCCTCAAGATCTCTGAGAAGGGAAGTTTCACCAACTCTGTCATGTAGGGGCATCAATTCCGATTCTGTGTCAATTTTACTACTTTCCCAGCTAGTAATTCTCTACATCAGAAAGCCCACTCTCAACCGTTTTCTCTTTCAAAGGCAGTTGCTCTTAGAGTCTGCACATGGCACTTGGGGCCTGCTGGTCGTTGGCTACTTCCCTCTGTACCTTGGGTCTAACAGCTGCAAGGCTTCAAGATGAGCACGTCTCTTGTTCTAGTACTTAATATAGTTTGGGGCACATGGTAAGCAATAATCACTTCTTTAGTTGATCCAAGTGTTGGATCATTCTTAATTATTCTACTACCACAATTTACTTGTTCTAAGATTTGTCCCCCCCCCCCCATTTTAATATCTCTTAAGGTGGCACTCACCTTGCACTTGATGACATATCCTACTTTAACTGACAGCATTTCTCTTTCTTAGTCGAACATAAACTATAGTGCATCTTACACTTGATGAAAGCTAGGATGCAATGAAATACTCTATTATGGTTACGATTCTGATATTTGAAATCCTCCGGTAGCTCCCTGTGCCCCCACAGTGTAGTACCTCACCTCCTCGCCATAGTATACAAACCTTCTCACCCCCAGTGTTAACCCCGGGGCTCAGCCTCCATCCCCAGGTGATGCTGCCAGATCAGCTGTCGGTTGTCATGAACTTGCTGTAGTTTCCCGAATGCACTGTGCTGCCTCCTGGCACTCTGAAACTTGACACACTCATCCTCATTCTTCACTTTGCCCTTGTCTATCACCTCCCTTGAAAATCTGTTCCTAAGTGGCTTTTCCCAGCTCCCACCTACCCTTGGCAGTCTATTATCTCCCTGTGGTAAAGCCTGTCACACTGCATCATGGACATGCCCGTTGTCCCCCTGAGAAGAGAAAAGGGACAATGAGGGACCCAGCATTTGCAGCTCTAGTGCAGAGCCCCATGCCTGGCTTGCAGGAAATGCCAGATCATGAAGACAAACGGAGATCATCCTCTGGCTAAAACCAGCTCTTCTTTGCCTATCGCAGGATCTGGTCAATAAAGAGCAGCCAGTTATTATTGCTGGTTTTCTAGGGATTTTTACCCCATATATTTCCCAGGTCTCTACTCTTTTTGTAGCACTTTAATTCAGGCTTCAACCACTTCCTAGTCAGATCAGGTGAAATCATTTTCCTTCCCATACCCTCGATGTATTTCACATCTAGTAATTCTTTTTTTAAAGATCTTATTTACCCATTTGACAGACAGATCACAAGTAGGTAGAGAGGGAGGCAGAGAGAGAGGGGGGAAGCAGGCTCCCCGCTGAGCAGAGATCCCAATGTGGGGCTCCATCCCAGGATCCTGAAATCATGACTTGAGCCGAAGGCAGAGGCCTAAACCACTGAGCCACCCAGGAGCCCCCATATCTGGTAATTTTTAACCAACGTGGATTTGCTGCATCAAATAGTTCCTTCTTCTTCAAATATAAATATATAAATAAAGTGATCAAGTCACTCGCATGTCTTAGGAGAATGCCATACCTTTAGTAGCAAACTTGAAATCTTGGCCATTGGTTTTGATTTTTGTTTTGGTTAGATTAGGTTCGGTTTTTGTCATTTTAAAAATCCCTCCAGCCCTTGGCTCTGTCTGACCCGATTGCTTTCAGCTGTTTCTGCCACAAAATTGTCCCGGCAGCGAAAACTCTCATTGTTTACAGTGGCGCCCCCTTCTGAACACTTGGTTAATAAAAAGCTTTTTGTTTGTTTGTTTGTTTTTCGGCTATGGTAAATGTGGAACAACAATGAGGTAATTCAAAGAGGTGAACCACAGATAAATTTCTCTAAGGGTGGGGTGAGTGTTACTCAAAAAGGAACTTGACAAGGCTTTTAAAGATATCGACAATCATTATAACATAACGTGACTGATTGTTACCGCGCTCTTAACTGGGCAAACACTTGTTGGCTTCCAAGAAAAACTAACA
The DNA here is from genome assembly GCF_964662115.1 of Mustela nivalis. Classification (NCBI taxonomy): domain Eukaryota; kingdom Metazoa; phylum Chordata; class Mammalia; order Carnivora; family Mustelidae; genus Mustela; species Mustela nivalis. The sequence goes on along the minus strand of NW_028133804.1, from coordinate 12,299 downwards.
TAGTTGAAATGGTTCTAGTGGCCTTCTAGCACAGGGTATGATGGGGTAGGTATTCTAGCCACTGGCTGTGCAAGGCATGAGGCCTGTTAGTGATTCTATTTTTTCCTCTGCAGAATGGGTCTTTCTACATTCCAGGTCCTTTCTACCCCAATAAATAATGCGGCGATTCTCTCAGTGAGTTGTACTTTGGGTTTAAACAGCCAACTGTCTCTTAAAAAGGTCTTTTGTTTAAATTCCTTTAAAAAAAAGTCCTTTCAAAAAAAATTTTTTATTTTTTATTTTTAAATCCCATATGTTTACTCTGATCATGGAACTTTGTCATTTTGACCATCTCTGCTGATTAAAATATTCTTTTTTTTTTTTTAAAGATTTTCTGTATTTATTTGACAGAGAGAGAAATCACAAGTAGGCGGAGAGTCAGGCAGAGAGAGATAGAAAAGCAGGCTCCTGCTGAGCAAAGAGCCCGATGCGGGGCTCAATCCCAGGACACTGAGATCATGGCCCGAGCCGAAGGCAGAGGCTTAATCCACTGAGCCACCCAGGCGCCCCTGATTAAAATATTCTTCATCATTAGCACCTACTGCTCTCCTCTCTTGGTGGTCTCTCCGGAAGGGGTCTCCTCTAGCTCTTCTAGCAGGAGATGGGCAGTTCCCAAATACCCCTGTTGCCAGACTAACCTTACCTATCCTGCAGGGTCAGGTAGGCCTGGCCCTTTATCTGTTGTTCTCCTCTGAGGGGTTAGTTTTTCATAGATACCGTGCTTTGCTTTTGTCAGGATTTACCCTGGATTATCAAAACCCTTTTCTTCTGCCAGTGAAGCCTAAGAAACTGTCCTAATGAGAAACCAGGAATTCAAACAGATCATATTTATCCTGAATGTTCTGTCCAAAATGAAAAATTCATTTCTGAGGTGCCTCAAGATCTCTGAGAAGGGAAGTTTCACCAACTCTGTCATGTAGGGGCATCAATTCCGATTCTGTGTCAATTTTACTACTTTCCCAGCTAGTAATTCTCTACATCAGAAAGCCCACTCTCAACCGTTTTCTCTTTCAAAGGCAGTTGCTCTTAGAGTCTGCACATGGCACTTGGGGCCTGCTGGTCGTTGGCTACTTCCCTCTGTACCTTGGGTCTAACAGCTGCAAGGCTTCAAGATGAGCACGTCTCTTGTTCTAGTACTTAATATAGTTTGGGGCACATGGTAAGCAATAATCACTTCTTTAGTTGATCCAAGTGTTGGATCATTCTTAATTATTCTACTACCACAATTTACTTGTTCTAAGATTTGTCCCCCCCCCATTTTAATATCTCTTAAGGTGGCACTCACCTTGCACTTGATGACATATCCTACTTTAACTGACAGCATTTCTCTTTCTTAGTCGAACATAAACTATAGTGCATCTTACACTTGATGAAAGCTAGGATGCAATGAAATACTCTATTATGGTTACGATTCTGATATTTGAAATCCTCCGGTAGCTCCCTGTGCCCCCACAGTGTAGTACCTCACCTCCTCGCCATAGTATACAAACCTTCTCACCCCCAGTGTTAACCCCGGGGCTCAGCCTCCATCCCCAGGTGATGCTGCCAGATCAGCTGTCGGTTGTCATGAACTTGCTGTAGTTTCCCGAATGCACTGTGCTGCCTCCTGGCACTCTGAAACTTGACACACTCATCCTCATTCTTCACTTTGCCCTTGTCTATCACCTCCCTTGAAAATCTGTTCCTAAGTGGCTTTTCCCAGCTCCCACCTACCCTTGGCAGTCTATTATCTCCCTGTGGTAAAGCCTGTCACACTGCATCATGGACATGCCCGTTGTCCCCCTGAGAAGAGAAAAGGGACAATGAGGGACCCAGCATTTGCAGCTCTAGTGCAGAGCCCCATGCCTGGCTTGCAGGAAATGCCAGATCATGAAGACAAACGGAGATCATCCTCTGGCTAAAACCAGCTCTTCTTTGCCTATCGCAGGATCTGGTCAATAAAGAGCAGCCAGTTATTATTGCTGTTTTTCTAGGGATTTTTACCCCATATATTTCCCAGGTCTCTACTCTTTTTGTAGCACTTTAATTCAGGCTTCAACCACTTCCTAGTCAGATCAGGTGAAATCATTTTCCTTCCCATACCCTCGATGTATTTCACATCTAGTAATTCTTTTTTTAAAGATCTTATTTACCCATTTGACAGACAGATCACAAGTAGGTAGAGAGGGAGGCAGAGAGAGAGGGGGGAAGCAGGCTCCCCGCTGAGCAGAGATCCCAATGTGGGGCTCCATCCCAGGATCCTGAAATCATGACTTGAGCCGAAGGCAGAGGCCTAAACCACTGAGCCACCCAGGAGCCCCCATATCTGGTAATTTTTAACCAACGTGGATTTGCTGCATCAAATAGTTCCTTCTTCTTCAAATATAAATATATAAATAAAGTGATCAAGTCACTCGCATGTCTTAGGAGAATGCCATACCTTTAGTAGCAAACTTGAAATCTTGGCCATTGGTTTTGATTTTTGTTTTGGTTAGATTAGGTTCGGTTTTTGTCATTTTAAAAATCCCTCCAGCCCTTGGCTCTGTCTGACCCGATTGCTTTCAGCTGTTTCTGCCACAAAATTGTCCCGGCAGCGAAAACTCTCATTGTTTACAGTGGCGCCCCCTTCTGAACACTTGGTTAATAAAAAGCTTTTTGTTTGTTTGTTTGTTTTTCGGCTATGGTAAATGTGGAACAACAATGAGGTAATTCAAAGAGGTGAACCACAGATAAATTTCTCTAAGGGTGGGGTGAGTGTTACTCAAAAAGGAACTTGACAAGGCTTTTAAAGATATCGACAATCATTATAACATAACGTGACTGATTGTTACCGCGCTCTTAACTGGGCAAACACTTGTTGGCTTCCAAGAAAAACTAACATAGTTGAAATGGTTCTAGTGGCCTTCTAGCACAGGGTATGATGGGGTAGGTATTCTAGCCACTGGCTGTGCAAGGCATGAGGCCTGTTAGTGATTCTATTTTTTCCTCTGCAGAATGGGTCTTTCTACATTCCAGGTCCTTTCTACCCCAATAAATAATGCGGCGATTCTCTCAGTGAGTTGTACTTTGGGTTTAAACAGCCAACTGTCTCTTAAAAAGGTCTTTTGTTTAAATTCCTTTAAAAAAAAGTCCTTTCAAAAAAAATTTTTTATTTTTTATTTTTAAATCCCATATGTTTACTCTGATCATGGAACTTTGTCATTTTGACCATCTCTGCTGATTAAAATATTCTTTTTTTTTTTTTAAAGATTTTCTGTATTTATTTGACAGAGAGAGAAATCACAAGTAGGCGGAGAGTCAGGCAGAGAGAGATAGAAAAGCAGGCTCCTGCTGAGCAAAGAGCCCGATGCGGGGCTCAATCCCAGGACACTGAGATCATGGCCCGAGCCGAAGGCAGAGGCTTAATCCACTGAGCCACCCAGGCGCCCCTGATTAAAATATTCTTCATCATTAGCACCTACTGCTCTCCTCTCTTGGTGGTCTCTCCGGAAGGGGTCTCCTCTAGCTCTTCTAGCAGGAGATGGGCAGTTCCCAAATACCCCTGTTGCCAGACTAACCTTACCTATCCTGCAGGGTCAGGTAGGCCTGGCCCTTTATCTGTTGTTCTCCTCTGAGGGGTTAGTTTTTCATAGATACCGTGCTTTGCTTTTGTCAGGATTTACCCTGGATTATCAAAACCCTTTTCTTCTGCCAGTGAAGCCTAAGAAACTGTCCTAATGAGAAACCAGGAATTCAAACAGATCATATTTATCCTGAATGTTCTGTCCAAAATGAAAAATTCATTTCTGAGGTGCCTCAAGATCTCTGAGAAGGGAAGTTTCACCAACTCTGTCATGTAGGGGCATCAATTCCGATTCTGTGTCAATTTTGCTACTTTCCCAGCTAGTAATTCTCTACATCAGAAAGCCCACTCTCAACCGTTTTCTCTTTCAAAGGCAGTTGCTCTTAGAGTCTGCACATGGCACTTGGGGCCTGCTGGTCGTTGGCTACTTCCCTCTGTACCTTGGGTCTAACAGCTGCAAGGCTTCAAGATGAGCACGTCTCTTGTTCTAGTACTTAATATAGTTTGGGGCACATGGTAAGCAATAATCACTTCTTTAGTTGATCCAAGTGTTGGATCATTCTTAATTATTCTACTACCACAATTTACTTGTTCTAAGATTTGTCCCCCCCCCCATTTTAATATCTCTTAAGGTGGCACTCACCTTGCACTTGATGACATATCCTACTTTAACTGACAGCATTTCTCTTTCTTAGTCGAACATAAACTATAGTGCATCTTACACTTGATGAAAGCTAGGATGCAATGAAATACTCTATTATGGTTACGATTCTGATATTTGAAATCCTCCGGTAGCTCCCTGTGCCCCCACAGTGTAGTACCTCACCTCCTCGCCATAGTATACAAACCTTCTCACCCCCAGTGTTAACCCCGGGGCTCAGCCTCCATCCCCAGGTGATGCTGCCAGATCAGCTGTCGGTTGTCATGAACTTGCTGTAGTTTCCCGAATGCACTGTGCTGCCTCCTGGCACTCTGAAACTTGACACACTCATCCTCATTCTTCACTTTGCCCTTGTCTATCACCTCCCTTGAAAATCTGTTCCTAAGTGGCTTTTCCCAGCTCCCACCTACCCTTGGCAGTCTATTATCTCCCTGTGGTAAAGCCTGTCACACTGCATCATGGACATGCCCGTTGTCCCCCTGAGAAGAGAAAAGGGACAATGAGGGACCCAGCATTTGCAGCTCTAGTGCAGAGCCCCATGCCTGGCTTGCAGGAAATGCCAGATCATGAAGACAAACGGAGATCATCCTCTGGCTAAAACCAGCTCTTCTTTGCCTATCGCAGGATCTGGTCAATAAAGAGCAGCCAGTTATTATTGCTGTTTTTCTAGGGATTTTTACCCCATATATTTCCCAGGTCTCTACTCTTTTTGTAGCACTTTAATTCAGGCTTCAACCACTTCCTAGTCAGATCAGGTGAAATCATTTTCCTTCCCATACCCTCGATGTATTTCACATCTAGTAATTCTTTTTTTAAAGATCTTATTTACCCATTTGACAGACAGATCACAAGTAGGTAGAGAGGGAGGCAGAGAGAGAGGGGGGAAGCAGGCTCCCCGCTGAGCAGAGATCCCAATGTGGGGCTCCATCCCAGGATCCTGAAATCATGACTTGAGCCGAAGGCAGAGGCCTAAACCACTGAGCCACCCAGGAGCCCCCATATCTGGTAATTTTTAACCAACGTGGATTTGCTGCATCAAATAGTTCCTTCTTCTTCAAATATAAATATATAAATAAAGTGATCAAGTCACTCGCATGTCTTAGGAGAATGCCATACCTTTAGTAGCAAACTTGAAATCTTGGCCATTGGTTTTGATTTTTGTTTTGGTTAGATTAGGTTCGGTTTTTGTCATTTTAAAAATCCCTCCAGCCCTTGGCTCTGTCTGACCCGATTGCTTTCAGCTGTTTCTGCCACAAAATTGTCCCGGCAGCGAAAACTCTCATTGTTTACAGTGGCGCCCCCTTCTGAACACTTGGTTAATAAAAAGCTTTTTGTTTGTTTGTTTGTTTTTCGGCTATGGTAAATGTGGAACAACAATGAGGTAATTCAAAGAGGTGAACCACAGATAAATTTCTCTAAGGGTGGGGTGAGTGTTACTCAAAAAGGAACTTGACAAGGCTTTTAAAGATATCGACAATCATTATAACATAACGTGACTGATTGTTACCGCGCTCTTAACTGGGCAAACACTTGTTGGCTTCCAAGAAAAACTAACATAGTTGAAATGGTTCTAGTGGCCTTCTAGCACAGGGTATGATGGGGTAGGTATTCTAGCCACTGGCTGTGCAAGGCATGAGGCCTGTTAGTGATTCTATTTTTTCCTCTGCAGAATGGGTCTTTCTACATTCCAGGTCCTTTCTACCCCAATAAATAATGCGGCGATTCTCTCAGTGAGTTGTACTTTGGGTTTAAACAGCCAACTGTCTCTTAAAAAGGTCTTTTGTTTAAATTCCTTTAAAAAAAAGTCCTTTCAAAAAAAATTTTTTATTTTTTATTTTTAAATCCCATATGTTTACTCTGATCATGGAACTTTGTCATTTTGACCATCTCTGCTGATTAAAATATTCTTTTTTTTTTTTTAAAGATTTTCTGTATTTATTTGACAGAGAGAGAAATCACAAGTAGGCGGAGAGTCAGGCAGAGAGAGATAGAAAAGCAGGCTCCTGCTGAGCAAAGAGCCCGATGCGGGGCTCAATCCCAGGACACTGAGATCATGGCCCGAGCCGAAGGCAGAGGCTTAATCCACTGAGCCACCCAGGCGCCCCTGATTAAAATATTCTTCATCATTAGCACCTACTGCTCTCCTCTCTTGGTGGTCTCTCCGGAAGGGGTCTCCTCTAGCTCTTCTAGCAGGAGATGGGCAGTTCCCAAATACCCCTGTTGCCAGACTAACCTTACCTATCCTGCAGGGTCAGGTAGGCCTGGCCCTTTATCTGTTGTTCTCCTCTGAGGGGTTAGTTTTTCATAGATACCGTGCTTTGCTTTTGTCAGGATTTACCCTGGATTATCAAAACCCTTTTCTTCTGCCAGTGAAGCCTAAGAAACTGTCCTAATGAGAAACCAGGAATTCAAACAGATCATATTTATCCTGAATGTTCTGTCCAAAATGAAAAATTCATTTCTGAGGTGCCTCAAGATCTCTGAGAAGGGAAGTTTCACCAACTCTGTCATGTAGGGGCATCAATTCCGATTCTGTGTCAATTTTACTACTTTCCCAGCTAGTAATTCTCTACATCAGAAAGCCCACTCTCAACCGTTTTCTCTTTCAAAGGCAGTTGCTCTTAGAGTCTGCACATGGCACTTGGGGCCTGCTGGTCGTTGGCTACTTCCCTCTGTACCTTGGGTCTAACAGCTGCAAGGCTTCAAGATGAGCACGTCTCTTGTTCTAGTACTTAATATAGTTTGGGGCACATGGTAAGCAATAATCACTTCTTTAGTTGATCCAAGTGTTGGATCATTCTTAATTATTCTACTACCACAATTTACTTGTTCTAAGATTTGTCCCCCCCCCATTTTAATATCTCTTAAGGTGGCACTCACCTTGCACTTGATGACATATCCTACTTTAACTGACAGCATTTCTCTTTCTTAGTCGAACATAAACTATAGTGCATCTTACACTTGATGAAAGCTAGGATGCAATGAAATACTCTATTATGGTTACGATTCTGATATTTGAAATCCTCCGGTAGCTCCCTGTGCCCCCACAGTGTAGTACCTCACCTCCTCGCCATAGTATACAAACCTTCTCACCCCCAGTGTTAACCCCGGGGCTCAGCCTCCATCCCCAGGTGATGCTGCCAGATCAGCTGTCGGTTGTCATGAACTTGCTGTAGTTTCCCGAATGCACTGTGCTGCCTCCTGGCACTCTGAAACTTGACACACTCATCCTCATTCTTCACTTTGCCCTTGTCTATCACCTCCCTTGAAAATCTGTTCCTAAGTGGCTTTTCCCAGCTCCCACCTACCCTTGGCAGTCTATTATCTCCCTGTGGTAAAGCCTGTCACACTGCATCATGGACATGCCCGTTGTCCCCCTGAGAAGAGAAAAGGGACAATGAGGGACCCAGCATTTGCAGCTCTAGTGCAGAGCCCCATGCCTGGCTTGCAGGAAATGCCAGATCATGAAGACAAACGGAGATCATCCTCTGGCTAAAACCAGCTCTTCTTTGCCTATCGCAGGATCTGGTCAATAAAGAGCAGCCAGTTATTATTGCTGTTTTTCTAGGGATTTTTACCCCATATATTTCCCAGGTCTCTACTCTTTTTGTAGCACTTTAATTCAGGCTTCAACCACTTCCTAGTCAGATCAGGTGAAATCATTTTCCTTCCCATACCCTCGATGTATTTCACATCTAGTAATTCTTTTTTTAAAGATCTTATTTACCCATTTGACAGACAGATCACAAGTAGGTAGAGAGGGAGGCAGAGAGAGAGGGGGGAAGCAGGCTCCCCGCTGAGCAGAGATCCCAATGTGGGGCTCCATCCCAGGATCCTGAAATCATGACTTGAGCCGAAGGCAGAGGCCTAAACCACTGAGCCACCCAGGAGCCCCCATATCTGGTAATTTTTAACCAACGTGGATTTGCTGCATCAAATAGTTCCTTCTTCTTCAAATATAAATATATAAATAAAGTGATCAAGTCACTCGCATGTCTTAGGAGAATGCCATACCTTTAGTAGCAAACTTGAAATCTTGGCCATTGGTTTTGATTTTTGTTTTGGTTAGATTAGGTTCGGTTTTTGTCATTTTAAAAATCCCTCCAGCCCTTGGCTCTGTCTGACCCGATTGCTTTCAGCTGTTTCTGCCACAAAATTGTCCCGGCAGCGAAAACTCTCATTGTTTACAGTGGCGCCCCCTTCTGAACACTTGGTTAATAAAAAGCTTTTTGTTTGTTTGTTTGTTTTTCGGCTATGGTAAATGTGGAACAACAATGAGGTAATTCAAAGAGGTGAACCACAGATAAATTTCTCTAAGGGTGGGGTGAGTGTTACTCAAAAAGGAACTTGACAAGGCTTTTAAAGATATCGACAATCATTATAACATAACGTGACTGATTGTTACCGCGCTCTTAACTGGGCAAACACTTGTTGGCTTCCAAGAAAAACTAACATAGTTGAAATGGTTCTAGTGGCCTTCTAGCACAGGGTATGATGGGGTAGGTATTCTAGCCACTGGCTGTGCAAGGCATGAGGCCTGTTAGTGATTCTATTTTTTCCTCTGCAGAATGGGTCTTTCTACATTCCAGGTCCTTTCTACCCCAATAAATAATGCGGCGATTCTCTCAGTGAGTTGTACTTTGGGTTTAAACAGCCAACTGTCTCTTAAAAAGGTCTTTTGTTTAAATTCCTTTAAAAAAAAGTCCTTTCAAAAAAAATTTTTTATTTTTTATTTTTAAATCCCATATGTTTACTCTGATCATGGAACTTTGTCATTTTGACCATCTCTGCTGATTAAAATATTCTTTTTTTTTTTTTAAAGATTTTCTGTATTTATTTGACAGAGAGAGAAATCACAAGTAGGCGGAGAGTCAGGCAGAGAGAGATAGAAAAGCAGGCTCCTGCTGAGCAAAGAGCCCGATGCGGGGCTCAATCCCAGGACACTGAGATCATGGCCCGAGCCGAAGGCAGAGGCTTAATCCACTGAGCCACCCAGGCGCCCCTGATTAAAATATTCTTCATCATTAGCACCTACTGCTCTCCTCTCTTGGTGGTCTCTCCGGAAGGGGTCTCCTCTAGCTCTTCTAGCAGGAGATGGGCAGTTCCCAAATACCCCTGTTGCCAGACTAACCTTACCTATCCTGCAGGGTCAGGTAGGCCTGGCCCTTTATCTGTTGTTCTCCTCTGAGGGGTTAGTTTTTCATAGATACCGTGCTTTGCTTTTGTCAGGATTTACCCTGGATTATCAAAACCCTTTTCTTCTGCCAGTGAAGCCTAAGAAACTGTCCTAATGAGAAACCAGGAATTCAAACAGATCATATTTATCCTGAATGTTCTGTCCAAAATGAAAAATTCATTTCTGAGGTGCCTCAAGATCTCTGAGAAGGGAAGTTTCACCAACTCTGTCATGTAGGGGCATCAATTCCGATTCTGTGTCAATTTTACTACTTTCCCAGCTAGTAATTCTCTACATCAGAAAGCCCACTCTCAACCGTTTTCTCTTTCAAAGGCAGTTGCTCTTAGAGTCTGCACATGGCACTTGGGGCCTGCTGGTCGTTGGCTACTTCCCTCTGTACCTTGGGTCTAACAGCTGCAAGGCTTCAAGATGAGCACGTCTCTTGTTCTAGTACTTAATATAGTTTGGGGCACATGGTAAGCAATAATCACTTCTTTAGTTGATCCAAGTGTTGGATCATTCTTAATTATTCTACTACCACAATTTACTTGTTCTAAGATTTGTCCCCCCCCCCATTTTAATATCTCTTAAGGTGGCACTCACCTTGCACTTGATGACATATCCTACTTTAACTGACAGCATTTCTCTTTCTTAGTCGAACATAAACTATAGTGCATCTTACACTTGATGAAAGCTAGGATGCAATGAAATACTCTATTATGGTTACGATTCTGATATTTGAAATCCTCCGGTAGCTCCCTGTGCCCCCACAGTGTAGTACCTCACCTCCTCGCCATAGTATACAAACCTTCTCACCCCCAGTGTTAACCCCGGGGCTCAGCCTCCATCCCCAGGTGATGCTGCCAGATCAGCTGTCGGTTGTCATGAACTTGCTGTAGTTTCCCGAATGCACTGTGCTGCCTCCTGGCACTCTGAAACTTGACACACTCATCCTCATTCTTCACTTTGCCCTTGTCTATCACCTCCCTTGAAAATCTGTTCCTAAGTGGCTTTTCCCAGCTCCCACCTACCCTTGGCAGTCTATTATCTCCCTGTGGTAAAGCCTGTCACACTGCATCATGGACATGCCCGTTGTCCCCCTGAGAAGAGAAAAGGGACAATGAGGGACCCAGCATTTGCAGCTCTAGTGCAGAGCCCCATGCCTGGCTTGCAGGAAATGCCAGATCATGAAGACAAACGGAGATCATCCTCTGGCTAAAACCAGCTCTTCTTTGCCTATCGCAGGATCTGGTCAATAAAGAGCAGCCAGTTATTATTGCTGTTTTTCTAGGGATTTTTACCCCATATATTTCCCAGGTCTCTACTCTTTTTGTAGCACTTTAATTCAGGCTTCAACCACTTCCTAGTCAGATCAGGTGAAATCATTTTCCTTCCCATACCCTCGATGTATTTCACATCTAGTAATTCTTTTTTTAAAGATCTTATTTACCCATTTGACAGACAGATCACAAGTAGGTAGAGAGGGAGGCAGAGAGAGAGGGGGGAAGCAGGCTCCCCGCTGAGCAGAGATCCCAATGTGGGGCTCCATCCCAGGATCCTGAAATCATGACTTGAGCCGAAGGCAGAGGCCTAAACCACTGAGCCACCCAGGAGCCCCCATATCTGGTAATTTTTAACCAACGTGGATTTGCTGCATCAAATAGTTCCTTCTTCTTCAAATATAAATATATAAATAAAGTGATCAAGTCACTCGCATGTCTTAGGAGAATGCCATACCTTTAGTAGCAAACTTGAAATCTTGGCCATTGGTTTTGATTTTTGTTTTGGTTAGATTAGGTTCGGTTTTTGTCATTTTAAAAATCCCTCCAGCCCTTGGCTCTGTCTGACCCGATTGCTTTCAGCTGTTTCTGCCACAAAATTGTCCCGGCAGCGAAAACTCTCATTGTTTACAGTGGCGCCCCCTTCTGAACACTTGGTTAATAAAAAGCTTTTTGTTTGTTTGTTTGTTTTTCGGCTATGGTAAATGTGGAACAACAATGAGGTAATTCAAAGAGGTGAACCACAGATAAATTTCTCTAAGGGTGGGGTGAGTGATACTCAAAAAGGAACTTGACAAGGCTTTTAAAGATATCGACAATCATTATAACATAACGTGACTGATTGTTACCGCGCTCTTAACTGGGCAAACACTTGTTGGCTTCCAAGAAAAACTAACATAGTTGAAATGGTTCTAGTGGCCTTCTAGCACAGGGTATGATGGGGTAGGTATTCTAGCCACTGGCTGTGCAAGGCATGAGGCCTGTTAGTGATTCTATTTTTTCCTCTGCAGAATGGGTCTTTCTACATTCCAGGTCCTTTCTACCCCAATAAATAATGCGGCGATTCTCTCAGTGAGTTGTACTTTGGGTTTAAACAGCCAACTGTCTCTTAAAAAGGTCTTTTGTTTAAATTCCTTTAAAAAAAAGTCCTTTCAAAAAAAATTTTTTATTTTTTATTTTTAAATCCCATATGTTTACTCTGATCATGGAACTTTGTCATTTTGACCATCTCTGCTGATTAAAATATTCTTTTTTTTTTTTTTAAAGATTTTCTGTATTTATTTGACAGAGAGAGAAATCACAAGTAGGCGGAGAGTCAGGCAGAGAGAGATAGAAAAGCAGGCTCCTGCTGAGCAAAGAGCCCGATGCGGGGCTCAATCCCAGGACACTGAGATCATGGCCCGAGCCGAAGGCAGAGGCTTAATCCACTGAGCCACCCAGGCGCCCCTGATTAAAATATTCTTCATCATTAGCACCTACTGCTCTCCTCTCTTGGTGGTCTCTCCGGAAGGGGTCTCCTCTAGCTCTTCTAGCAGGAGATGGGCAGTTCCCAAATACCCCTGTTGCCAGACTAACCTTACCTATCCTGCAGGGTCAGGTAGG
>NW_028133805.1:0-40455 GCF_964662115.1 Mustela nivalis | reverse complement strand
GAGTATAATAAGGTTATAAGAATTCTCCTGGAATACTTAAAGTCCATAATATAAGTGTGAACTTACTCTGGGATGATTCAGATCTCTGTGCATGCATCTGTATATGGATTGAGAGAGACAGAGTATGAGATGAGCACAAACATGGCAAAATATTTAGCAAATTGGAGAATGTAGGTTGAAGAATAAAGGGCGCTCATTGCACTATTCTTTTAACTTTTCTATAGGTCTGGTATTTTTTAAAAATAAAATGTTAGGAAAGAAATCAAGATTCACCAGTTATCAAAGACACCATTAGGTGAGTAAAAAATGGCAAAGCTCAGAGTGCAAAAAGATATATATCACCCATAAAATCAACAAAGTATTCATATCCAAAATATATGATAATCTCCTGCAAATCAACAAAAAATGGGTCAGAGACATAAAAGGAATTTATAAAAGAGTATATCCAAATGGCTCATAAACACATTTAAAGGTTTGCTTCAATCTAACTAGGAATTAGGGAAGTAAAAATTAAAACCACAGAAGTATATTACAACACACCCACCAGAATGGCTTAAACTTAAAAGGTTTACAATCACTGGTGTGGAAATGATGTGGAACAGTGGGGATTTAAATATACTAATGGGATATAAAAGAATACAGCCGCTTTGGGACACAACTTGGTATTATCTACCAGAATGCTTAAGATACGCTTACTCTGTGATCCTTTCCCAGGTAAACACCTAACAGAATGCATGCTTACTTATGATAATAGACATATGCATGAATGTTCACAGTGCCATTATTCATAACAGCCCTAAACTGCAATGTCCAATATCACCATAATGGAGAAATTGTTATTATTCATACAATAGTTATAGTGTGGAATACTATATAGCAATGAAAAATGAACAAACTATAATGTCCTGCAACAATAGGGATAAATCTAACAAATATGAAATAAGTGAAAGATGCCAGAGACAAAATAATAGATATTTCATGATTATATTTATTTAAAAAAACTCAAAAATAAGCAAATATGAACTACTGTGTTTGGGGATTCAAACTTAGGTAGTAAAAGTTTAATGAAAAGGAAGAATATGATTTTTTTTTTTTTTTTTTTTGCTGCATGTGGCACTTTATTCCTGCTTTTGATATGTACAGGTATATACAGTTGGTGTGAGCCTATGGTACACTATTTCACAAAACTCTCTTACATCCTGTGCATACTTTTGGGCGGGAATCAGCAGACGGCTCCGAAAAGCCCACGGCTAGGGGAAAGAAAGGACGCTCTCAGGAGCCACCCCTTCTCCAAGGACATTCATGGGGGCTGCTCGCCCCCCTCCCCAGTACTGAGGTCCTCCCACGGACCATCTGGGCCTCCCACCTGCTCTCAGCACTCGTTTCTTCCCGAGTCTTTCTCCTCGAGGAGAAGAACATTTTGTTGGTGGGGCAGGAGGGAAAGCAGCAACAATGGCCCCCACTCATGGACGGAGGCACTGCCGCCTGCTGCCCGGAGCCCCATTTCCCCTACTGGACTTGGACAAGAACAGAATCCTCCCTGTGCTTCGGCTGTGCTTCGGCCCGTGGTGCAGCCTGGCCTCACGGGGCACTGGCATGCATCTTCTCCAGGCAGCTCGTCCAGAACATAACCAGCCGGTTGTCGCGGTTGATGCAGAAGTCCGTGAAATCCCTGAGCAGCCGATCAGCAAACTTCTCATCCCCTGTGGCACTAGAGCGCCATGTCTTGGTCAGCATGGTATTATAGGCCCAATTGTAGCCAACCCGTTCCTCACAGAACATGTTCTGGTTGGTGGAGCTGGTGGAGTTCCGCCGCCGCCGCTGCTGTCCTGAGAACTTGCGCCTGGAGTAGGGCAGCTGCAGGAGCACTGTTCCTGTAACATGGATGTATTGAGGCTTGTTCTCAGCGGGGAAGTTAAAAGCAGAAGCGGAATATTTATCTTGCACAAACCCAAACCTGTGTGCAATGGCTTCCTGGAAAAGGTGCATTCGATCCCAGTATGTTTCCGGTTCAAAGCTATCGAAGAATATGATTTTTATTTAAAAAAATTTTGGGGGGGGATGCCTGGGAGGCTCAGTGGGTTAAGGCCTCTGCCTTCAGCTCAGGTCATGATCCCAGGGTCCTGGGATCAAGCCCTGCTTCAGGCTCTCGCTCAGTGGGAAGCCTGCTTCTCCCTATCCCACTCCCCCTGCTTGTGTTTCCTCTCTCATGGTGTCTTTCTCTGTCAAATATACAAATAAAAAATCTTTAAAATAGAAGAAGCTATATTTTTAAAAGATAATACAGAAAACAAAAACATAGAAATTATACAACTCAATAGATAAGTTTCAGAGTAGACTAGATGCTGCTGAAGAATGAATCAGTGAATTGGAGGACACACTGGCAAAAGTGACCCAGAATCTAGCACAGACACATGGATAAGAAAATAAAAGAGAGCCATTTAGAGACATGGATGAAAACCTCCAACATATGCTTAATGGGAATGCCAAAGGAATGTATTTAATGGTCAAAAGGTCATAGTTGAAGTGATAGTGGCTGCAGATCTTTCAGAATTAAAGTGAACATGAATGCTCAGATTGGAAAAGCACACCAAATCTTTCACAGGATAAAGAAAATCAATCCATTTCTAGATACACTGGAATAAAATAAAAGACCAAAGAAAACAAGAGAACTCTAAATCACTCAGAGAAAAAAAGATTACCTGCAAGAAAAAGACCACCAGACCAACAGCAGACTTGCCATCAGAAACAGTAGAGAAGACAATGCAATAATAGCTTCCAAGTTTTAAAAGAAAGTACCTATCCATCTAGAACTTATACCTGGCTCCATCATTCAAGAGTAAGAGTTGGGGCGCCTGGGTGGGTCAGTGGGTTAAGCCTCTTTCTTTGGCTCAGGTCATGATCTCAGGATCCTGGGATTGAGTCCCACATCAGGCTCTCTGCTCTGCAGGGAGCCTGCTTCCCCCCTCTCTCTGCCTGCCTCTCTGCCTACTTGTGATCTTTCTCTATGTGTCAAATAAATAAAATCTTTTTTAAAAAAGAGTGAGATCAAAATGAAGACATTCCAGATAAGCTAAGAAATTTATTATTCATATGCCCCCACTGAAATAAAACTAATAATCTTCCTTCTTTCAGCAAGGAATGAAATAAACCTGGAAAGGAGAAGAATGCAAGAAATGTATTAATCATCTACTCAGAATTAATAAAACACTTGGTATCCTGAGTATCTTCTGTTGGCTCTCCAGATGCTCCCTACCTTCTTCTTCATTCTGTTAAATGTTTTGGAGGCCATATCCAATAAATCCCCCTGTCCTATGGCTCGCAGTTGGGTTTTGCATATGGGGAGCCCCAATAGGAAGCTGCAGAAAGAAAGGATGGTCAGGTCACAGTATATATTCTCCTGGTTCCTCCTGGCCGTGTGATTCTTGGCTGTGTGCATACCTTGAGGTCACTGTTTTCTCTCAAGATAGCCCCATATGCACAACGCTCCTTTCAGCTTTTCACGACTTCTCCCTCCCCACATCCCTTCAGGCCTAGGGGTGACTCAACTCTGGCTGTTACTGGCTCCAGCTTATTTACTATCTCTTGTGGGTTTCTTAATCTCTACTCACAAATACTCATCCGAAATAGTTGCTTTAAATCTGTTAAACTCTCCTCAAATATTCCTAATTTGAATGTGTAGTTTGTTTTCTGGTAGGTGCCTGGGAAGGTGGTAAGTTTAAGGGAGTATTGTTGGTGAAATATAATAATCACCACTAAATGGAGGGAGTTAAAGCCCTGATGGAATTAGACAGCACAGCACAAAAGATGAGCAGGCAAAGGTTGAAGGGCAGGGATGGAGTTTGATATCGTTATTTTCCTTAGAAGGAATATAGAGAATCAGTGCACTTTAAACTTCATTTTTTTAGAAAAATAAAGAGGATAAATGCTTATTATTTTTAGAATTAAAAAAATCTCTCCAGGTGTTGAGTTGCAGAACCTTATTTCAGTATTTTAGACTTCTTCATTTCTTATACTACTTAAATTCAATACATCCAACATTGAATATACTATCTTCTCTCCTTCGCTACATTAATCCCTAAATCTGGGCAGTTATTGAGTCTTGGTCATCTTTGACTTCTCTCTCACACCACCCACAGCCCTGCCAGGACAGAGGATTTTACTTATTCAAGGTCCCTTGAACCCAACCCTTTGCTACCCTTATACAGCCACTGTTCAACTTCATTTCTCATGTTCAGACTCCCCTCCTTTTTAGGCCTGACCCTGCTCCAGTCCCTGTTTCTCTCCTTCTCACCCACTCTAGACAAATGACAGCACTACAAGGAAGACGTTGAGATGACACAGAGGTAACATGTCCTTGGAATTCGACCCAACTGTTGAGAAATAATCATAACTTAGCAACCAAACTGAGAATGCTTACATTAGAACTAACCCACCAGTTCCTTAATTCTAAAGAACCTAAGGTGGAATAGAGCTTCCCCTCCCCCAAAGACAACTCCTGGAGAGAAATGGCTTTATTACAACTTCTTTAAAATACCTGCTGCAGGGGCGCCTGGGTGGCTCAGTGGGTTAAGCCTCTGTGTTTGGCTCAGGTCATAATCCCAGAGTCCTAGGATCGAGTCCTGCATTGAGCATGGCACTATTTATCTATAAGTAAAAATTCAAAATTCTCTTGACACTCAACAATACACAGATACTTACATTACAGTTCGTACATATGTGCAGTTGTTAAAATTAATTTTTTAAAATCATTTAATGACATGACAGAATTTTCACATAGATTGTTAAAAAAAGGCAAGTTCAGGCATCTGGGTGGCTCAGTGGGTTAAGCCGCTGCCTTCGGCTCAGGTCATAATCTCAGGGTCCTGGGATCGAGTCCCACATTGGGCTCTCTGCTCAGCAGGGAGCCTGTTTCCTCCTCTCTCTCTCTGCCTGCCTCTCTGTCTACTTGTGATCTCTCTCTGTCAAATAAATAAATAAAATCTTTAAAAAAAAAGGCAATTTATAAAGTGTGTATAATACTGTTTTATATATATCCAACTATATATATCCAACTATATATTATATATATATATATATATATATATATATATATATATATATATATATAAAACCAGGCTATTCACACATGTCTATACACACACACACACACATACGAATGCACAGAAAAAACTGGAAGAACATACATCAAAGTGGTAACATATCCAGATGGTAGATTTATAAGGAATTTTTATTTTCTTCTAAGGACTTCTCTATAAGTTCCATGCAGTTTAAAATAAACGTATGTTACTTTTGTCATCCAAAAAGTGTTACTTTTAAGTATGTTCTTTTAAAAATGTAAACTGATGATTCAGAAAATGTTTTATTAAAAGCAAGGAGGTTTATAGAAAAAAGCCTAATTCAAGTGACGTCAGCAAATTTTTTTTAGCTTTGTCTCTATGGTGGGTGTTGTGAGGGTATTCGAGATAAAGGTAACATGATTGCTGACCTCAAAGAACTTAGAGTGAGAGTAAAGAACATATGACAGTTATAAGATAAGACAATACACACAATATTATAGGAATGTACAATGTTCTAAAAAACAGAGAGGAGAGTATATAATTAAGTCTGTAAGAGCTAGGGAAGGTTTCCAAGAGAATGGGCTGGTGAGTGTGGCTTTTCAGGATGAAAAAATGTAGAGGGAATGATGTGGAGGGAGAAGGAACCTCTCAAACAAAGAAACAGGATATACAAAAAGCACTCAGCCATGATACAAGGCATGAGACATCATTTAAAGGGACGTACACAGAGAACCAGTCAAATAATGTAGTGATTTCAAATGACGGAAGTGTCATGTAGCTGCTAAAATTAAGATTTTTTTTAAGATTGTATTTATTTATCCAAGAGACAGACATCACAAGTAGGCAGAGAAGCAGGCAGAGTGAGAGGAGGAAGCAAGCAGGCTGAGCAGAGAACCCAAGGTGGGGCTCCATCCCAGGACTCTGGGATCATGACCTGAGGTGAAGGCAGAGGATTAACCCACTGAGCCACCCAGGTGCCCCTAAAATTAAGTGCACTTGTGGGTTCAATATTTGGTAGAAGTGTACAGAATGCAAATGAGGAAGAGAGGCCTTGTCACCATGCTGTGGCAACAGGGAGTCCTTGAAAGGCTCACATATCAGAGGGCCTGGGATTTGTGATTTAGAGGAACCACTCTGTTTGTAATGCAGAAGATGGGCCTGAGGAGGACAAGACCGCAGGCAGGGGGAGAAATGATAGTTACCTGACCTGAGGTAGTAGCACAGGAGATGAAGAGACAAGAACAGATCACAAAGATACTCTGGAGGTTAAAATAGGCAGAACTTGGCAATGGATTAGAAGAGGTGAGAGAAGATGCCAAGGAAAAGCAGGCACGTGGGATCTCTCCCAGGTTCAGAATTGAATACAGTAAATGGAAGAAACATTCAATATTGGAAATACAGAAAGAGGAACCCATGTGAGAGGACAGGGGATAATGGGAAGTTTTAAGGACATGATGGGTTTGGGATTTCTCTAGATATCCAAGGGTAAAACTTGGAAGAATTAGGATATACTAGAGTTTAAGGGGAACTCGAGATGTAGATTTTGTAGCTCCGAGGTGATGGTCAAAGCCATTCTTTTGCCTCAGAAGAGAAGAACAAGTGCAAATGGCCAAGAATCCTGAAGAAGATAAACATTTAACAAAATGAGCAGAAGAAGGTGAGAATATAGAGGAGGAGACCGAGTGAAAATAATGAAGTGGAAGGGTATGCTATAGAGCAAGCACAGTGATTGAGAGCTTGGTCTTTGGACAATTATCATACGATCTCACTGATGTGTCGAATTTAAGAAACAAGGCAAAGGATCATAGGGGAAGGGAGGGAAAAAGCAAAACAAGACAAAACCACAGAGGGAGACAAACCATAAGAGACTCT
The DNA here is from genome assembly GCF_964662115.1 of Mustela nivalis. NCBI lineage: Eukaryota > Metazoa > Chordata > Mammalia > Carnivora > Mustelidae > Mustela > Mustela nivalis. The sequence continues at coordinate 33,523 of NW_028133805.1, read as the reverse complement.
TAATCTTGGGAAACAAACTGAGGGTTGCTGGAGGGGGAGGGTCCATGGTGTGGGGAGCACTGGGTCTTACACAAGATCAATGAGTCACAGACCTATACCCCTGAAACAGTTTTCTTATTCATGAAACTGGATACAGATAACATCTACGCATTCGTGAAAAAAAATCTTCAACAAACTAGCAATAGGAAGTTACTTCCTCAATATGCTAAAAAGCATCTGTGAAACCTACAGCTAGAGTATTCAACAGTGAAAGACCAAGAGTTTTCCCCCTAAGATTGGGAGGAAGGCAAGGCTATGCATGCTCACCAACCCTATTCAACAATGTGCTGACTATTCTAGCCAGGATACATAGGCAACAAAGGTATAAAAAACATCCAGATTGGAAAGGAAGAAATAAACTATCTTATCCACAAATGACATGATCTTGTATACAGAAAATCTGAAGAAATCCACTAAAAAGAAAAAAAAGCTAGAATTAATGAAGGAGTTAACTAATGAAGGAAATTCACAAAATCAATATCTAAAAATCAGCTGTAATTCTATACACTAGCAATGAACAATACAAAAATGAAATTTAAAAAATTATCACATTCACAATAAGATCAAAAAGTAAAATACTTAGGCATAAACTGAACAAAATGGGTGTAAGAGTTTTACAATGAAAAGTATAAAACATTGCTAAAAGAAATTAAACAAGACTTAAACAAATAAAAAAACATTCCAGGTTCACGGATGAGAAGACTAAACATAATTAAGATGGACAGTCTCCCCTAATTGGTCTACAGATCCCACACAATCCCTATCAAATTCCCTTCTGCCTTTTTTGTGGAAATCGGAAAGTTAATTGAAAAAGTTATATAGAAATGCAAAGAATCCCAAAGTAATTCTAAAAAAGAAAGGATGGAGAACCTATACTTCAAGATTTCATAACTTACTACAAAGATAATCAAGACAGTGTAGTACTATTATTAAGACAGACATACAGGTTGATGGAATATAATTGAAAGTCCACTAATAAAACTCACATTTATAGTCATTGGATTCCCTACAAAAGTACCAAGAAAATCCAGTGGGAAAGAAATTGTCTTTTCAAAAAATGGTGTTGGGGCAATTTGGATAACCCAAAGGACAAAAAAATTAATTTGGGCCCCTACCTCAGACCATACAAAAATTAGCTCAAACGGATCACTAACCTAAATGTTAGAACAAAAACTTAGGAGAAAATCTAAGAGTAAATTTTTGTGGTCTTACGTTGGGCAATAAGCAAAAGCACAAGGAGAAATCAAAATGGCGAATTTAAAACTTCAGCACTTCAAAAGACACAATCAAGATAATGAAAAGATAACCATAGAAGAGAAGAACATATTTACAAGTCATAGAGATATATGCGACTCACCTCTTATAATTTAGTAAAAAGCACAAATAACTCAATTTAAAAATGGGCAAAGGAGGGGCGCCTGGGTGGCTCAGTGGGTTAAGGTCTCTGCCTTCGGCTCAGGTCGTGATCTCAGGGTCCTGGGATCGAGCCCCGAGTCAGGCTCTCTGCTCGGCAGGGAGCCTGCTTCTCTCTCTGCCTGGCTCTCTGCCTACTTGTGATCTCTGTTTGTCAAATAAATAAAGAAAATCTTAAAAAAAATGGGCAAAGGATCTGAACACACATTTCTCCAAAGAAGATATATTAATGACCAATAAGCACATAAAAAGGTATTCAACATCATTTGTCACTAGAAAATGGAAATCAAAACCACAATGAGCTACTACTTCATATCCCCTAGAATAACTATAGTCAATAAGACAATTAACAAGTGTTGGAGAGGATGTGGAAAAATCCTCATACATTGCTGGTGGAAATGTAAAATGGTACAGCCACTTTTTTGGAAAATAATATGACAGTTTCTTAAAAGGTTAAATATAGAATTACCATAAACCCAGAAATTTTACTTTGGTTATCTGCCAAGGGGAAATGAAAACATAGGTCTTCACAAAGATTTATACATAAATGTTCATAAAAGCACTATCCACAAGAGCTAAAAGGTGATAATAATTCAAATGCCCATCACCTGATGAATGGATAAACCAAGTGGTATTTCTATGCAATGGAAGAGTATCCAACAATACCAAAGAAGGAAGTACTGAGACATGCTGTCGTAAGCTCTATGAAAGAAGTAAAACACAAGAACACACATTGCACGATTCCATTTTTAACAAATGTCCAAGATAGGCAGATACATAGAGACAGAAAGTAGGTTAGTGGCTGCCTAGGGCTGGGGGTGAGAATGAGGAGGGACTCTAGTAAGCATGAAGTTCTTTTGGGGTGATAGAAATGTTCTAAAATTAGATTTTGGTGGTGGTTGCAAAATTCTGTAAATATGCTAAAAATCATTGAATTGTATACTTAAAATTGGTGAATTTTATGGTATTTAAATAATACTTTAATAAAGCTACTAATTTTTTAAAGTATTCTTTTAAGATTTTATTTATTTATTTGTGAGAGAGAGAGGGTGAGCTTGAGTGGGGGGAGGGGCAGAAGGAGAAGAACAAGCAGACTCCTCGCTGAGCAGGGGGACCGATCCAGGATACCCTTCCAGAACCCTGATATCATGACCTGAGCCGAAGGCAGATGCTTAACTGACTGAGCCCCCAGGTGCCTCAATTTTTAATTTCTAAAGAAATATCTCTATTACTGGCACCAAGATTGTGGCCTCCAGATACCCTTTCCCACTAAAAGGAATGAGGACTTCTTAGAGAAACTTGATTCCAGGTCTGGCGACAATAATGTTTAAGATGAGCCTGGAATGTATTGCCACCCTAAAGAGCAAGGAATCTATCAAAGATTATTTGTTTCAAGAGCCAATTTCAAGAACTCCTTCTGGCCAAAGATGAGACATTTTAAACAGTAATAAAGATAATAATTAAAATATATTGGAATATATCAAATGCATTTACACACCTGAGTTCATAATGATTCCTTTTTTTTTTTAATTTATTTGACAAACAGAGATCACAATTAGATGGAGAGGCAGGTAGAGAGAGAGGAGGAAGCAGACTCCCTGCTAGGGCTCAAGCCCAGGACCCTGAGACCACTACCTTAGCCAAAGGCAGAGGCTTTAACCCACTGAGACACCCAGTGTCTTACTTTTTAAGATTTTATTTATTTATTTGACACAGAGAGAGAGATCACAAGCAGGCAGAGAGGTAGGCAGAAAGAGAGGGGGAAGCAGACTCCCTGCTGAGCAGAGAGCCTAATGCGGAGCTCGATCCCAGGACCTTGAGATCATGACCTGAGCCAAAGGCAGAAGTCTAACTCACTGAGCCACTCAGGCGCCCCGCATAATGAGTCTTAAAGGGGAAAAAAATTGGTCATATTTGAAAAAATGTATATTATTTTGAAAAATGATAAGTAAACAGAACAAATCAAGCAATTATCCAGACTCTTCTATATAAATTGTACCACTGGATAACAAAAAACAGTTTATTAAGTGGCAGTATCTCTTTACAGAAGTATGCCAGTTAATGAAAGAAGAAGCAATGATATAATAATATCATGATTTTTGAATTCATAGTTGATCAAAGGGTGCTAACATCTCCCCGCCAAAAAAAAAAAACCAAAAAACCTCTAATCTGAATCTGATCAAGCCTCCAGAATGAACTAGTAATTTACAGTAAATACAAAGAACAGAGGAACATGTTAAACAATTCATGAGGCAATGGTTAGCAAAATCCAAAATGTGGGAAAACAGCCTTGTTCCTTCAATAAATAAATCTCAAGAGAGAAAAAAGAGATGAAAGGGGAAATCAAGTTCAAAAAAGCTAAGAGACAATTCAAACAGTCATAAAGTAGGACTTCACTTAGATCTTGGTCCAAACAAACACACTGTAAAAAGAAAATATGAAATAATTGTAAATTTCAAGATAGCAATATTTGATGATATTGAAGAATAATTGTGTGGGTGGTTAGTGTGATAACGGTATTTGCTTATGTTCTTTTAAAGAGATAATATCTTTTACAGATATATACTGAATATTTATGGATGAAATTATATGTCTGGGATTTGCTTCAAAATAATAAGGGATGGGGAGAAATGGTGGGGGTAGATGTGAAACAAGATTGGCTTTGAGTTAATAAATAGTGCATTTGGAGATGGGTACAGGAAAGCTCATTGTGCTATTTTCTTGACCTCTGCATATGATTAAAATTTTTTGCAACAGAATCTAAGCTCTCCCAGGCACCCTCTATTATATTCCATTTCCCCTTCTTCATAGCACTTCTTACTCTCTGAAATTATCTTATTTGTTTATTGTCTGTTTCCTCCCCGCAAACAGGTAAGCTCTGTGAGATGAGGAACCTTGCTCATCTCGCTCATTTCCGTATTTCTGGCCTAGATTAGGTCCCCAGTCCCCACGTCTTAAACAAAATGAACAAATAAATGAGTTACCCTCTTTGCTCTGGGCTTCCTTCTCCGAACTACCCTTCTGCCTCTGCCCCTTCCAACTTCTCCCCGAAGCCTTCAGAAAAGCCTCTGCACTGCAAAAACTTCCCTCCATCCTCAACTCTTCATTGACTGCCCTTTTCATATCGTTTCCTCGGTGGAAACGCGACACCATGGTTTCTCCTGTGTACTCTGCCGTGCAGCCTGCTTGTTTCTTCCTGTGCTGCGTGACTCAGGGTCAGGCCCCACGCAGCCTTGTTTAAACACTTTCTCCCCATCCCCAGCCCCACTGCCACCCACTCCCGCTGCAGGCAAGCCTCTACTCATCCAGCTGACCCTTAGTGTCTTTGCTCTGGGAAATGTCCTTCGGTCCTCTGGCCCATACTGCTGCTGTCCAGGGTATACATGCCACCCCACTGAAGGTCCTCACCTATGAGAGCATTTTTCACACTACATTGCAACTATCAGCTTCAGTTACATGTCTCATCCTTCGTCCCCATCCCCGCCCCGGCCATAAGCTCTGTGGGTGAAGGAACTTCTCATAGTGCCTGCACATAATGGGCTGTCCGTAGACATGTATTAAATGAAGGAAGTCAGGAGATCTTCCAACAGTGAGAAAGACTAAACATGGAGAGACCCAACAGGAAGTCTCTGTCACAGAACCAGTGGGAAGTGGTAAGAGTCTAGATTGGGGGAGTATGGCAGAACCAGAGGGAGACCTGGACCCGATGCCGCATACTTATCAATAACACAATCTTTCTCGCCAGATCACCGCTCCTCCCTTCCGTTCATCTCATGGGCGCCACCAGCCCACACCCCCACCACTGGAGACAGAAACCTGGGACACTTCTGCCCTCAATCCACTCCATCTGATCAGAGACCAAACCTCATGTCCAACCTTCCTTCCTACCCCCACTGCTTCCGCTTTCATTCAGACCGCCATCGTCTCACATTCCGCTTGTTTCAAGTAAATCTTACGGGACCATCCATCTAGGTCTGCCTACATCGCTATGCTATCTTTCCTCCGCACGGCTTGAAGAGTGAACTTTAAAGCGCCAATCGGTGTGTTATTCCCCTAATTAAACCCCTATGATGGCTCCTCATTGCCTTCATGGCTTTAGCCCAGGCTCCTCAGCATGGCGGCCAAGGATCGCACTCCGTGATCCATCAGCTTCCTGAGGCTCTTGCCCTGCCCCTTCTCTAGGGGCACTTCCCTTACCCACAGTGTGTGTCATGCTCATCCTGGTTTCCCTCCCTGGGATATGTTTTCTATCTGTGTACACTGCAAAAACAAAACAAACAAACCCATCATCTTTCTTTTTTGGTTTTGTCTCATTTTGTTTTGACAGGAAGTAGGATTTATTGGTGAGCATGAATGGGAAGGGTGCAGTGCCGAGGTTCTCAAGAGCACAGAGCCTGCCATTTGTCCTAGGGACCATGATTTGGGGGGAGGGAGAATGCACAGAACTCTCTCTTTAAAGATATTTATTTATTTGACAGACAGAGATCACAAGTAGGCAGAGAGACAGAGGGAAAATCAGGCACCCTGCTGAGCAGATAGCCTGATGCAGGATTCAATCCCAGGACCCGGAGATCATGACCTGAGAAGAAGGCAGAGGCTTAATCCACTGAGCCACCCAGGCGCCCCCTCAAGGGACCATGATCAGGGATATATCTGACCCACGGCCATCTGTGATGAGCCACTTTTCAGCTCCCATGTCTTCAAATTCTTCCCCTTTAAACTTAGTGAGGCCACTTCTTGGAAATGTAGATCTTCTGGAGGCCAGGGAACTTGACCTTGGCCCTGCATGGGGCCTCAATCCCATGATCCTTGTTTTGCTGCTTGATATGGATGGACACGGTGACTTGGCCAATATGGACCCTGACTTTCCAAAGACACCCCACATAGCTGTCTGGAGCCTAGATGAGAGATAACATGAGGTCAGACATCAATGTCCACTGGGAAGGGCTGTCTCCAAGATTCCTTAGGGCAATCCTTAGGGAAACAGGCTGCGTATACTACCAAGGAGGTTCCTGTTTGCAGCCATTGTGCACTGGGCCCCCATGGGGAAAGAGCACAGTCAGCTTAACTGGCTGCAGACCCATCATCTTTCAAGACCCAGTTCAAGCCTCTCCTAATTTTTTTTTAAGATTTTATTTATTTATTTGACAGAGAGAAAGACAGCTAGAGAGGGAACACCAGCAGGGGGAGAGGATAGAGAGGGAGAAGCAGGCTCCCTGCTGAGAGCCCAACTCTCAACGGGACTCAATCTCAGGACCCTAGGACCATGACCTGAGCTGAAGGCAGATGCTTAACAACTGAGCCACCCAGGTGCTCCTTATGAGACACTTTTTAATGTCCCTATTGTCCCCATCCCCCCCCTCGAGACACAGCAGAGGGGGCACCTGGGTGGCTCAGTGGGTTAAAGCCTCTGCCTCTGCCTTCAGCTGAGGTCATGATCCCAGGGTCCTGGGATCGAGCCCCACATCGGGCTCTCTGCTCATCAGGGAACCTGCTTCCTCCACCTCTCTCTCTGCTTGCCTCTCTACGTACTTGTGATCTCTATCTGTCAAATAAATAAATAAAATATTTTAAAAAAAGACACAGCAGGGACCGTATCTCAGTCAGTTTTGCAATCCCAGTGCTCAGCACAGAGCCTGGCACATAGGAGGCACTCAGTAACCACGGAAAACTGACTGGAATCCTAGAAGCTTGTAGGGTACACCTGAGTGGTGGGGGGAATGATCCGCTGCCCTCTCCTGGCAACGTGAGGCATTGTCCTAACCACAGGCACCACCCCTGGGAGGAAGGGGAAGCTGCAAAAAAGGAGGATGGAGAATGGACTGGATTGAGGTCTTGGGGGGACACCTTTATCAGCTCCCACACAGTTCCCAAGACCAGGAAAGCTAGGATGTAGAAGCCAAGTCAGTGCATCCAAAGGACGGCATATCCTTAGAGTGGGTCTGTCCCCCACACTCACTATAAATTCCCCAAATTATACTATATTTTTCTCCCACTGTCCTGTTGTCCTTGTGGGTGTTCCTATCCCTGCTGCTTTCATTCACTTTAGCAGGCGATCACTAGTTTCTTCCTCCAACGTTATAACAGCATGTTTCTTTTCTTTTTTTTTTTTTTCTTGTGCATGGAAAGGCTGAATTTGACAAGTAGTTTCTCTTGATTTTAACTCAGCTTCCCACTGGAAGGAGGTGGTCTCTAGTGTTCTGGGTGTCTCAGCTTTCTGCCAAAATCCAGCCACCAGCTGGGATCCCACAGCCCTCACTCTCTCCACAGCTTCAATAAGCCATGTGACATCATGGCAGGGGAAGGTGGTTCTTGGCAAGCAGAATCATTACCTCACTCCTTTTGGGGCTGCAGGCTTATTGTCTGTATTTTGACATGTGGAAAATTGCCTAACACCTAACATGAGAAATGGACTTGGGAAGGAGCTTGGGGCTGGAGAGAGAGGTTTGAGAGTGACATGCCCCCAGGTAGGTAAAAACTCAGAGCAGCTAAGATAGTCCACTTGTCCTTAGTACTTCTGATTCTTCCCTTTTGTCCAGCTGAGTACAACTGAAATCCTCAAAGCCACTAGCCATGGGATGTCAGGATGCATTTGTGACATTCTGTGTAGCCTTGTGTTCATTTAGATCCTTCTGCCTGCTTGATCATACCCAGAGAACATCTGAATTAGAGGCAAAGTTGCAATTCCTAGTACCCTCCTGTAGAGAAGATACCCCCAAATTAGAGATCAGCATTTTATTCCACTTTGTGTATTTCCTTGTTTATTTTATTTTTTTCTATCCTTGTTTATTTTATTGAGTTTGTATCAATATACATGGGTGAAAGTAGTGTCAACTCTAGCAGAAAGCTTGAGGCAGGTGAAACTTACCTGCCAATGCTCTTGCTGTCCTCACTCTATACCCTTTCTTCTTTCTAGTCCTCCTTTGCAAGTTTTCAGTGGTGATTTCAAAGTCCTCAAATGTTCTGTCCTCTCTATTCCATCAAGAAACATCCTTATGGAAAAGGATTACATAGTAGATATTAATATGCAAGGGATCCTTTTTTTAAAAAGATTTTATTTATTTTGACAGAGATCACAAGTAGGCAGAGAGGCAGGCAGAGAGAGAGAGGAGGAAGCAGGCTCCCTCCTGAGCAGACAGCCCAATGCGGGTCTCGATCCGGGACCCTGGGATCATGACCTGAGCCAAAGGCAGAGGCTTTAACCCACTGAGCCACCCAGGCACCTCATGCAAGGGATTCTTGAAATTTACTTTGGTGCATGTGTCTGATATCAAGAGTACTTGCATTTTAATAATAATGCCTTAACCTGAGAAAGTTGAAGTTATAACGTTCTGGGTATCAAAAACAGGCTTGGAGGTAAACGATGTGTGTGTGTACGTGTGTGTGTGTGTGTGTGTGTGTGTGTGTGTGTGTGTACTATGTGGTGCCTCTCAAATTCTACCACATCGATACTTAGATGCTAACTGTAGAACAGATAAGTCCAGCTTATATTTTAAGCAACAGAATGTTGGCTCGATGTTTCTGTACATTTGTGTACAATGGTTTATGAGGGAAAATGGTCTCTCAGATAATCCAGTGGAATCAAAGATAGCATTGCTAATCCTGCTTCAGCTAACATCCACAACAGGTTTCCTGACTCATCGTTAAAACACCCTGCACGAAGACTAGGAACAGAGTATCCGGTTTATCTCATGCTATGTACAAATAATAGGAGGACATACAAAGCCCAGAGTTGTTACAGAGGAAGGGCTGAATTCTGGTGTGGCTTCAGAGGCAACCAAAGGAGGCAACAGAGAACAGAGTATCAAAGCACAGATTGGGCAAGATAAATCAGACCTTAAGAGATGGACAAAGAAGATGGTTTGAGTTTATGCATTTTTTATGGATATTAATATGTATGAAGATGGCTTTTTTTTTAACAGGTGTCGGGGTTGATGATATGTTTATAATGATTTCTGCCTGGCAGAAGACCAGCCTCATGGATAACATAAAACAGCGTCTGTCCAGTGTCTATTCCAAAGTGGCAGTGTCGATTACAATTACCACCATCACCAACGTCCTGGCCTTCTATACAGGGATTATGACCTCTTTCAGGTCCGTACAGTACCTTTGCATCTATACAGGAACAACCCTGCTCTTTTGTTATTTCTATAACATCACCTGTTTTGGGGCCTTTCTGGCCCTGGATGGTAAAAGAGAAAGAGTCTGTCTACGCTGGTGGAAAAAGCCAGAAACTCCTGATCAAAAATGTTCCTCATTGAAAAGATCCTGCTGTCTTCCATGTGATTCTCTCCCGGAAGAAGAAGAAACTGATGTTCATCCAATGGATGTGTTCTTTCGAGACTATTTTGGCCTTTTTCTCACAAGAACTGAGTCCAAATTTTTTGTAGTGCTTTTATACATTTTATACATCATAAGTAGCATTTATGGGTGTTTCCAAGTGCAGAAATGTTTAGACCTTTGAAATTTGGCAAGTGATGATTCCTACATCACACCATATTTTAATGTAGAAGAAGAATATTTTTCAGATTATGGTCCCAGAGTTATGGTTATTGTTACAAAAACTTTTAACTACTGGGATGAAGGTGTTAGGCCAAAACTGGAAATATGTCTGTCAGATTTGGAAAACAGTGACCATGTAGATAAAAGTCTTACAGAGTTTTGGTTACGAGAGTATGTGCAATATATGGAAAAGAGCCACCAAGATGTAAATGATAAGGACAATTTTATGAATAATTTGCCCAATTTTTAAACACATTTTCCACTTTTTATGTATGATATTAACATTTCATCATCACATGAAATCATTTCTTCCCGGGGCTTCATTCAGACCGTGGGTGTATCTTCTTCAATCAATAAGAAGACGATGTTATCCCAGTTACGAAGCAAAGCTGAAAAGTGCGAAATTCCCCTAATGGTGTATATAACCAGGCATTCATATATTTTGATCAGTATACTGCAATATTAGAAAATACTGTTTGAAATGTCATTGTTGCATCAACCGCTATGTTCATTGTTTCCTTATTGTTAATTCCTCACCCACTGTGTTCCTTGTGGGTAACTTTTGCTATTGCTTCTGCGATTGTGGGAGTAACGGGTTTCGTGGCATTCTGGAATGTCAATCTTGATTCCATATCCATGATTAATCTTGTCATTTGTATAAAGTTTTCTTTCAATTTTTCTGCACCCATTTCTTATGCATTTGTTTCCAGTTCTAAGCCCTCAGTAAACCAAAAAACAATTGAGGCGTTGTATCTGCTAGGCTATCCAGTGTTACAAAGTGCACTTTCAACAGTAATAGGGGTGTGTGTTTTATCTGCAGCTAAAGCATACATCTTCAGGACATTTTTTAAGATTATGTTTCTTGTTATGGTATTTGGGGCTGCTCACGGCCTAATTTTTATTCCAGTATTCTTAACCTTTTTTTGAAGGTTTGCTTGAATATCTGCTAACAAATCAAAGACCAATTTTAGAATTCCTGATTGCCAGAATCCAATCTGATAAAAACACACTATCAGAAATAGTCAATAAACTTAAAACAAAGGCATGTTTCCTTGGCTTGGAAATCCTGTTTAAAGATGTTATTTTAAATATCCTGAGAAAAATTAATTAGTCTTACATTAAAATATCTTTACAAAATTAGGAAGTGTTGTCATCTTTATTATAGTCTATACAATCAAGCATAAGATATGACTTTCTAATTATATTTTCCTTTTGTTTCACTGATAGAAGTTTATGCCTGGAATTCAAATATTTTATACGTTATAATATAAATGGAATATTATTTTCATTGTACCTCCTCTATCATTATTATGTAAAAGTACAACTTATTATTTATTCTCCCAGTCTGGGGCTTTGTATGCATTTTCTTAATGGTATATTTTGACAAACTGAAATTTTTAAAGTTTTGAAATCCAATTTATCATTTTTTAATGACCAGTGTTTTCTGTGTCCTAAGAAGTCTTTGTCTATTCCAAGATGACAAAAAAATCCACCTATGATATCTTCTCAAAGCTCATAGTTTTAATTTTACATTGAAGTCTGTGATCCATAAATCTTTTGTTGAGAAGTGTGGGTAGAAGTTCATTATCTTCCCATAATAGTTATCATCCAGTTTTCCAGCATCATTAGTAAAAAGTCTATATTTTCAGCATAGGATTAATTTGGCACCTCTGTCAAAGAATCAGCTGACATTTTATGTGTGGTTCTATTTCTGTGCATCGATCTGTCTGTCTATCCTAAAGCCAATACCACAGTGCCTTGATTATTAAACCTTTATATTAAACATGAAATTAGGTTGTATAATGTATCCAACATTTTTTTTCTTTTCCAAATTATTTTGGCTATTCTTGGTTCTTAGCACTTAGATACTAATTTTAGAATCACTTGTCAATTTATCAGAAAGCTTTCTGTGTTTATGACTCAGTTATAGTGAATATACACTTTAATTTGGGGAAAATAGGTATATTAGCCATTTGGAATCTTCTAATCTATGAACATGGTTTATCTCTCCATTTATTTGTGTCTTCTTTAATTTTCCTCAGGACTACCTTATAGATTTAGGTAGATTTACTTCCAAGTATTTTCATCTTTAGGCTTGTAAATAAATTTAAATTCTTTTTCCATTTTCTTTTTACTACTATATAAAAATACAGCTGACTTAGGTATACCTAAGTTATATTGTGTAACATTGTTAGGTTCATGTATTAGTTCTTGTTGATCCTTGTAATTTCTTTAGCAGTTTTTATCTGTGCAATTATGTAAAGGACATATAAAGGCCATTTTCTTCCCATATAGCCTTTCTCTCTTACTTGACTAATTGCACTGGCTTAAAACATCCAGTAAAATGTGGGAAAACACACTAAAGGCATATCTCATTGCCATGTTCCCAACTCTGAAATGTTCAATATTTCATCACTAAATATGATAGCTACCTGGAGGTATGTCATAGCTGTTTCTATCAGATTGGGGAAGTTCCCTTTAACTTCCAGAGTGCTGAGATGTTTTACCCTGGATGCATATTGAATTCTGTCAAATAATTTTTGTCCATCTATTTAGATGATTATTTTTCTTTTTTTTTTTTTGGTAAAGATTTTATTTATTTATTTGACAGACAGGGATCACAAGTAGGCAGAGAGGCAGACAGACAGAGAGAGAGGAGGAAGCAGGCGCCCTGCTGAGCAGAGAGCCCGATGTGGGACTCGATACCAGGACCCTGAGATCATGACCTGAGCCGAAGGCAGCGGCTTAAGTGTATTCATCAACCTTGCATTCCTAAGATGACTCACATTAGGTCATGGCATATTAGTGTTACCATATATTACTGTCTTTGTTTTGTCATTTTTTCAATGATATTTGTTCCTGTGATCATGAGGGATATTGGTCTGCCTTTCCCTTTCCTCATAATGTCTTCTTCAGGTTTTGATAGCAGGGTTATGCTTCCCGCAGGAAATGAGCTGGTAAATATTCCTCTTCTATTTTTTGAAATATATGATGTATGGTTGATACAATTTCTTACTTAAATGTTTAGTAGAATTCACCAGTGAAGTCAACTGGGCATAGAGCTTTTCTGGAAAGTTTTTTTCTTTTTTAAGATTTTATTTATTTATTTGATACAGAGAGTGATCACAAGTAGACAGAGAGGCAGGCAGAGAGAGAGGGGCAAGCAGGCTCCCTGCTGAGCAGAGAGCCCGATGTGGGGCTCGATCCCAGGACCCTGGGATCATGACTCGAGCCGAAGGCAGAGGCTTTAACCCACTGAGCCAGCCAGGCGCCCCTGGGAAGTTTTTTTTTTAATTTAAAATTCACTTTATTTAACAAATATAAGGACATTCAGATGTTTCGTTTGGTATGTTTTAATTATCCCTTTTAGCTAAATGGACAATGGATAATTTTATTATCATTTTAATGTCTCTAGCAATGTCCCCTGTGCAATTCTTGATATTGGTAATTTGTATTATATCCCTTTTATTTCTTGATCAAGGAATTATCAATTTTATTAAATCTTTCTAAGAACCAACTGTTGACTTTATTGATTTCTCCTTTTATTTCTCTATTTGCTGCTTCACTGCCTTCTACTCTTTGTTCCTTCTTGTTTTCTACTTTGAGTTTAATTTTCTCCTCATTTTCCAGCTCTTTAAGGTAGTAGCTTGATTTTAAACCTTTATTCTTCAAAGAAAGCATTTAATGCTATATATAACCTTCTTACTACTGTTTTAACTGTATCCACAAATTTTTATACAATGGGTGTTCCTTAACACTCCTTTAAAAATAAGTTCCCATTTCTCTTGTGATTTCTTCTTTGATCATGGACCAAATGATCATGCCTTTGCTTTCTCTTCATTTTTTTAAAAATAATACTTTAACTAGATTTAGAACTCTGGGTTGAGAGGGTTTTTTCAGCACTTAAAACATGTCATCGCATTGTCTACTTGACTAGAATCCAGTTTCCACTGTTATACTATTCTTCTCAATGGAATGTGTGTGTGTTTTTTTTTCAATAGCTGCTTTTAATATTTTTCTTTGTCACTTGTTTTTAGCAATTTGACTATGATGTGGTGGTGTGGTGTTATTTTCTATTCAACTTTCTTTGGGTATCTTGAGCTTTTAGGACCTGTAGCTTGATATTTTCTGTCATATTTAGAAATATTTTAGCCTTTATTTCTTGAAATATTTTTCTGCAACATTGTCTCTATCCTCTCTTTCTGGAACTCTAATTACAAATATGTTAGTTATTTTTAGTTGGTGCATAATATTGTAATATTCTTCAAGTTTGCATTTAGTCATTAATAAATTTGAATTTGTTGACACCTTCAATAGATTCTTCTCTTTAACCCATATTTTATTGAAAAAACAGTCTTTCTACATATGGTGAGATTCCTCAGGAATATTCTCAGGAATATTCCTCAGGAATAGTCTACTCTGTAAAGGTTATTAATAATGATTTTGTGTATGGAAATATTTAAATAATTCAGTCAATATATGTTCATCTACTGTCTATTTTTAGTTTATTGATATTACCATTCTTAGAAAATATTTTATAACACAAAATTTATCAAATAAATTCTCAATATCTCTGATTATCTTCAATATTGGCCAACAATTTGGGGTGTTGCAAAATAATAGGTCTTTCATTACAGAATGTAAATTTATTCCCCAAAAGGAAGCTCATCAAAAAATTCTTCTCCCAAGTTAAGAAATTACAAAACACATTATAAAATTGCAAAATAAAATTAGATACATTGTTTGAGCTCTCCTTGTTTGATTTCTTCATTTCCTTCCTGGCTTTTGTAGTGATGAATTCAATGGCTTCTTACTCACACACTTTGTTTTGAATAATTCCAATTTGCTAAACACTTCAAAGCTTTATGTTTCTTTGGTCTTCCCTTCATTGAACACTTGATTAAAGACCACAACTGATTTTGAACAAATTGCAACAAGAACAAATAGAGGACTCATTCACAAACTAGTCCAATACCATTGTAGTGCACTAGATTGATATTCAAAGTAGTTTTTCAAAGAGTCAAGCATTTGTCAAATCTGGCTGATTTTGGACAGTTTTTTTTAATATAATTTTTTATTTTTAATAAACACATATTTTTATCCCCAGTGGTACAGGTCTGTGAATCACCAGGTTTACACACTTCACAGCACTCACCAAAGCACATACCCTCCCCAATGTCCATAATCCCACCCCCTTCTCCCAAACCCCCTCCCCCCAGCAACCCTCAGTTTGTTTTGTGAGATTAAGAGTCACTTATGGTTTGTCTCCCTCCCAATCCCATCTTGTTTCATTTATTCTTTTCGTACCCACTTAAGCCCCCATGTTGCAACACCACTTCCTCATATCAGGGAGATCATATGATAGTTGTCTTTCTCCGCCTGACTTATTTCGCTAAGCATGATACGCTCTAGTTCCATCCATGTTGTCGCAAATGGCAAGATTTCATTTCTTTTGATGGCTGCATAGTATTCCATTGTGTATATATACCACTTCTTCTTGATCCTTTCATCTGTTGATGGACATCTAGGTTCTTTCCATAGTTTGGCTATTGTAGACATTGCTGCTATAAACATTCGGGAGCATGTGCCCCTTTGGATCACTACGTTTGTATCTTTAGGGTAAATACCCAATAGTGCAATTGCTGGGTCATAAGGCAGTTCTATATTCAACATTTTGAGGAACCTCCATGCTATTTTCCAGAGTGGCTGCACCAGCTTGCATTCCCACCAACAGTGTAGGAGGGTTCCCCTTTCTCCGCATCCTCGCCAGCATCTGTCATTTCCTGACTTGTTGATTTTAGCCATTCTGACTGGTGTGAGGTGATATCTCATTGTGGTTTTGATTTGTATTTCCCTGATGCCGAGTGATATGGAGCACTTTTTCATGTGTCTGTTGGCCATCTGGATGTCTTCTTTGCAGAAATGTCTGTTCATGTCCTCTGCCCATTTCTTGATTGGATTATTTGTTCTTTGGGTGTTGAGTTTGCTAAGTTCTTTATAGATTCTGGACACTAGTCCTTTATCTGATATGTCGTTTGCAAATATCTTCTCCCATTCTGTCAGTTGTCTTTTGATTTTGTTAACTGTTTCCTTTGCTGTGCAAAAGCTTTTGATCTTGATGAAATCCCAATAGTTCATTTTTGCCTTTGCTTCCCTTGCCTTTTGTGTTGTTCCTAGGAAGATGTTGCTGCGGCAGAGGTCGAAGAGGTTGCTGCCTGTGTTCTCCTCAAGGATTTTGATGGATTCCTTTCTCACATTGAGGTCCTTCATCCATTTAGAGTCTATTTTCGTGTGTGGTGTAAGGAAATGGTCCAATTTCATTTTTCTGCATGTGGCTGTCCAATTTTCCCAGCACCATTTATTGAAGAGGCTGTCTTTTTTCCATTGGACATTCTTTCCTGCTTTGTCGAAGATGAGTTGACCATAGAGTTGAGAGTTTATTTCTGGGCTCTCTATTCTGTTCCATTGATCTATGTGTCTGTTTTTGTGCCAGTACCATGCTGTCTTGATGATGACAGCTTTGTAATAGAGCATGAAGTCCGGGATTGTAATGCCACCAACGTTGGCTTTCTTTTTCAATATCCCTTTAGCTATTCGAGCTCTTTTCTGGTTCCATATAAATTTTAGAATTATTTGTTCCATTTCTTTGAAAAATATGGATGGTACTTTGATAGGAATTGCATTAAATGTGTAGATTGCTTTAGGTAGCATAGACATTTTCACAATATTTATTCTTCCAATCCAGGAGCATGGAACATTTTTCCATTTCTTTGTGTCTTCCTCAATTTCTTTCATGAGTACTTTATAGTTTTCTGAGTATAGATTATGTGTCTCTTTGGTTAGGTTTATTCCTAGGTATCTTGTGGTTTTGGGTGCAATTATAAATGGGATTGACTCCTTAATTTCCCTTTCTTCTGTCTTGCTGTTGGTGTAGAGAAACGCAACTGATTTCTGTGCATTGATTTTATATCCTGACACTTTACTGAATTCCTGTATAAGTTCTAGCAGTTTTGGAGTGGAGTCTTTTGGGCTTTCCACATATAGTATCATATAATCTGCGAAGAGTGATAATTTGACTTCTTCTTTGCAAGGCCAGCATCACCTTGATCCCAAAACCAGACAAGGATCCCACCAAAAAAGAGAGCTATAAACCAATATCCTTGATGAACACAGATGCGAAAATACTCAACAAAATACTAGCCAATAGGATTCAACAGTACATTAAAAAGATTATTCACCATGACCAAGTGGGATTTATTCCAGGGCTGCAAGGTAGGTTCAACATCCGCAAATCACTCAATGTGATACAACACATCAATAAAAGAACAAGAACCATATGATACTCTCAATAGATGCTGAAAAAGCATTTGACAAAGTACAGCATCCCTTCCTGATCAAAACTCTTCAAAGTGTAGGGATAGAGGGCACATACCTCAATATCATCAAAGCCATCTATGAAAAACCCACCGCAAATATTATTCTCAATGGAGAAAAACTGAAAGCTTTTCCACTAAGGTCAGGAACACGGCAGGGATGTCCATTATCACCACTGCTATTCAACATAGTACTAGAGGTCCTAGCCTCAGCAATCAGACAACAAAAGGAAATTAAAGGCATCCAAATCGGCAATGATGTTGGACAGTTAAGAAAACAATGTACATATTGTCATGTTTGAATATTTTTAAATTCAATGTCTGCTTTATCAGCAAATATTTATTGTTCACTTATTTCAGGTATTTTTTTTTAATTTTTTATTTTTTTTTAAACTTTTTATTTTTTATAAACATATATTTTTATCCCCAGGGGTACAGGTCTGTGAATCACCAGGTTTACACACTTCACAGCACTCACCAAAGCACATACCCTCCCCAATGTCCATAATCCCACCCCCTTCTCCCAAACCCCCTCCCCCCAGCAACCCTCAGTTTGTTTTGTGAGATTAAGAGTCACTTATGGTTTGTCTCCCTCCCAATCCCATCTTGTTTCATTTATTCTTCTCCTACCCACTTAAGCCTCCATGTTGCATCACCACTTCCTCATATCAGGGAGATCATATGATAGTTGTCTTTCTCTGCTTGACTTATTTCGCTAAGCATGATACGCTCTAGTTCCATCCATGTTGTCGCAAATGGCAAGATTTCATTTCTTTTGATGGCTGCATAGTATTCCATTGTGTATATATACCACATCTTCTTGATCCATTCATCTGTGGATGGACATCTAGGTTCTTTCCATAGTTTGGCTATTGTGGACATTGCTGCTATAAACATTCGGGTGCATGTGCCCCTTTGGATCACTACATTTGTATCTTTAGGGTAAATACCCAATAGTGCAATTGCTGGGTCATAGGGCAGTTCTATTTTCAACATTCTGAGGAACCTCCATGCTGTTTTCCAGAGTGGCTGCACCAGCTTGCATTCCCACCAACAGTGTAGGAGGGTTCCCCTTTCTCCACATCCTCGCCAGCATCTGTCATTTCCTGACTTGTTGATTTTAGCCATTCTGACTGGTGTGAGGTGATATCTCATTGTGGTTTTGATTTGTATTTCCCTGATGCCGAGTGATATGGAGCACTTTTTCATGTGTCTGTTGGCCATCTGGATGTCTTCTTTGCAGAAATGTCTGCTCATGTCCTCTGCCCATTTCTTGATTGGATTATTTGTTCTTTGGGTGTTGAGTTTGCTAAGTTCTTTATAGATTCTGGACACTAGTCCTTTATCTGATATGTCGTTTGCAAATATCTTCTCCCATTCTGTCAGTTGTCTTTTGATTTTGTTAACTGTTTCCTTTGCTGTGCAAAAGCTTTTGATCTTGATGAAATCCCAATAGTTCATTTTTCCCTTGCTTCCCTTGCCTTTTGCGTTGTTCCTAGGAAGATGTTGCTGCGGCAGAGGTCGAAGAGGTTGCTGCCTGTATTCTCCTCAAGGATTTTGATGGATTCCTTTCGCACATTGAGGTCCTTCATCCATTTTGAGTCTATTTTTGTGTGTGGTGTAAGGAAATGGTCCAATTTCATTTTTCTACATGTGGCTGTCCAATTTTCCCAGCACCATTTATTGAAGAGGCTGTCTTTTTTCCATTGGACATTCTTTCCTGCTTTGTCGAAGATGAGTTGACCATAGATTTGAGGGTCTATTTCTGGGCTCTCTATTCTGTTCCATTGATCTATGTGTCTGTTTTTGTGCCAGTACCATGCTGTCTTGATGATGACAGCTTTGTAATAGAGCTTGAAGTCCGGAATTGTGATGCCACCAACGTTGGCTTTCTTTTCAATATCCCTTTGGCTATTCGAGGTCTTTTCTGGTTCCATATAAATTTTAGCATTATTTGTTCCATTTCTTTGAAAAAGATGGATGGTACTTTGATAGGAATTGCATTAAATGTGTAGATTGCTTTAGGTAGCATAGACATTTTCACAATATTTATTCTTCCAATCCAGGAGCATGGAACATTTTTCCATTTCTTTGTGTCTTCATCAATTTCTTTCATGAGTACTTTATAGTTTTCAGAGTATAGATTCTGTGTCTCTTTGGTTAGGTTTATTCCTAGGTATCTTATGGTTTTGGATGCAATTGTAAATGGGATTGACTCCTTAATATCTCTTTCTTCTGTCTTGCTGTTGGTGTAGAGAAATGCAACTGATTTCTGTGCATTGATTTTATATCCTGACACGTTACTGAATTCCTGTATAAGTTCTAGGAGTTTTGGAGTGGAGTCTTTTGGGTTTTCCACATATAGTATCATATCATCTGCGAAGAGTGATAATTTGACTTCTTCTTTGCCGATTTGGATGCCTTTAATTTCCTTTTGTTGTCTGATTGCTGAGGCTAGGACCTCTAGTACTATGTTGAATAGCAGTGGTGATAATGGACATCCCTGCCGTGTTCCTGACCTTAGTGGAAAAGCTTTCAGTTTTTCTCCATTGAGAATGATATTTGCGGTGGGTTTTTCATAGATGGCTTTGATGATATTGAGGTATGTGCCCTCTATCCCTACACTTTGAAGAGTTTTGATCAGGAAGGGATGCTGTACTTTGTCAAATGCTTTTTCAGCATCTATTGAAAGTATCATATGGTTCTTGTTCTTTCTTTTATTGATGTGTTGTATCACATTGACTGATTTGCGGATGTTGAACCAACCTTGCAGCCCTGGAATAAATCCCACTTGGTCGTGGTGAATAATCTTTTTAATGTACTGTTGAATCCTATTGGCTAGTATTTTGTTGAATATTTTCGCATCTGTGTTCATCAAGGATATCGGTCTATAGCTCTCTTTTTTGGTGGGATCCTTGTCTGGTTTTGGGATCAAGGTGATGCTGGCCTCATAAAATGAGTTTGGAAGTTTTTTTTGGAACAGTTTCAGGAGAATAGGAATTAGTTCTTCTTTAAATGTTTGGTAGAATTCCCCCGGGAAGCCATCTGGCCCTGGGCTTTTGTTTGTTTGGAGATTTTTAATGACTGTTTCAATCTCCTTACTGGTTATGGGTCTGTTCAGGCTTTCTATTTCTTCCTGGTTCAGTTGTGGTAGTTTATATGTTTCTAGGAATGCATCCATTTCTTCCAGATTGTCAAATTTATTGCCGTAGAGTTGCTCATAGTATGTTCTTATAATAGTTTGTATTTCTTTGGTGTTAGTAGTGATCTCTCCTCTTTCGTTCATGATTTTATTTATTTGGGTCCTTTCTCTTTTCTTTTTGATAAGTCGGGCCAGGGGTTTATCAATTTTATTAATTCTTTCAAAGAACCAGCTCCTACTTTCGTTGATTTTTTCTATTGTTTTTTTGGTTTCTATTTCATTGATTTCTGCTCTGATCTTTATGATTTCTCTTCTCCTGCTGGGCTTAGGGTTTCTTTCTTGTTCTTTCTCCTGCTCCTTTAGGTGTAGGGTTAGGTTGTGTACCTGAGACCTTTCTTGTTTCTTGAGAAAGGCTTGTACCGCTATATATTTTCCTCTCAGGACTGCCTTTATTGTGTCCCACAGATTTTGAACCGTTGTATTTTCATTATCATTTGTTTCCATGATTTTTTTCAATTCTTCTTTAATTTCCCGGTTGACCCATTCATTCTTTAGAAGGATACTGTTTAGTCTCCATGTATTTGGGTTCTTTCCAAACTTCCTTTTGTGGTTGAGTTCTAGCTTTAGAGCATTGTGGTCTGAAAATATGCAGGGAATGATCCCAATCTTTTGATACCGGTTGAGTCCTGATTTAGGACCGAGGATGTGATCTATTCTGGAGAATGTTCCATGTGCACTAGAGAAGAATGTGTATTCTGTTGCTTTGGGATGAAATGTTCTGAATATATCTGTGATGTCCATCTGGTCCAGTGTGTCGTTTAAGGCCTTTATTTCCTTGTTGATCTTTTGCTTGGATGACCTGTCCATTTCAGTGAGGGGAGTGTTAAAGTCCCCTACTATTATTGTATTGTTGTTGATGTGTTTCTTTGATTTTGTTATTAATTGGTTTATATAGTTGGCTGCTCCCACTTTGGGGGCATAGATATTTAAAATTGTTAAATCTTCTTGTTGGACAGACCCTTTGAGTATGATATAGTGTCCTTCCTCATCTCTTATTATAGTCTTTGGCTTAAAATCTAATTGATCTGATATAAGGATTGCCACTCCTGCTTTCTTCTGATGTCCATTAGCATGGTAAATTCTTTTCCACCCCCTCACTTTAAATCTCGAGGTGTCTTCGGGCTTAAAATGAGTTTCTTGGAGGCAACATATAGATGGGTTTTGTTTTTTTTATCCATTCTGATACCCTGTGTCTTTTGACAGATGCATTTAGCCCATTCACATTCAGGGTAACTATTGAGAGATATGAATTTAGTGCCATTGTATTGCCTGTAAGGTGACTGTTATTGTATATGGTCTCTGTTCCTTTCTGATCTACCACTTGTAGGCTCTCTCTTTGCTTAGAGGACCCCTTTCAATATTTCCTGTAGAGCTGGTTTGGTATTTGCAAATTCTTTCAGTTGTTGTTTGTCCTGGAAGCTTTTAATCTCTCCTTCTATTTTCAATGATAGCCTAGCTGGATATAGTATTCTGGGCTGCATGTTTTTCTCGTTTAGTGCTCTAAAAATATCATGCCAGCTCTTTCTGGCCTGCCAGGTCTCTGTGGATAAGTCAGCTGCCAATCTAATATTTTTACCATTGTATGTTACAGACTTCTTTTCCCGGGCTGCTTTCAGGATTTTCTCTTTGTCACTGAGACTTGTAAATTTTACTATTAGGTGACGGGGTGTGGGCCTATTCTTATTGATTTTGAGGGGCGTTCTCTGAACCTCCTTAATTTTGATGCTCGTTCCCTTTGCCATATTGGGGAAATTCTCCCCAATAATTCTCTCCAGTATACCTTCTGCTCCCCTCTCTCTTTCTTCTTCTTCTGGAATCCCAATTATTCTAATGTTGTTTCGTCTTATGGTGTCACTTAATTCTCGAATTCTCCCCTCGTGGTCCAGTAGCTGTTTGTCCCTCTTTTGCTCAGCTCCTTTATTCTCTGTCATTTGGTCTTCTATATCACTAATTCTTTCTTCTGCCTCATTTATCCTAGCAGTTAGAGCCTCCATTTTTGATTGCACCTCATTAATAGCTTTTTTGATTTCAACTTGGTTAGATTTTAGTTCTTTTATTTCTCCAGAAAGGGCTTTTATATCTCTCGAGAGGGTTTCTCTAATATCTTCCATGCCTTTTTCGAGCCCGGCTAGAACCTTGAGAATTGTCATTCTGAACTCTAGATCTGACATATTACCGATGTCTGTATTGATTAGGTCCCTAGCCTTCGGTACTGCCTCTTGTTCTTTTTTTTGCGTTGAATTTTTACGTCTTGTCATTTTGGCCAGATAAGAGTAAATGAAGGGGCAAGTAAAATACTAAAAGGGTGGCAACAACCCCAGGAAAATATGCTTTAACTAAATTAGAAGAGATCCAAAATCGTGAGTGGGGAGAAAGGGGATAAAAAGAGGTTCAAAAAGAAAGAAAGAAAAAAAAAGAAAAGAAAAAAAAATTTTTTTAAAAAAAGAAAACACCTGAGAAAAATGTAAAAAAGAAAAAATATATATATTAGATAAACTAGTAAAAAATCGTTAAAAAAGAAAAAGGTAACAGTTAAAAAAAAAAAATTTTACCTGAAGGCGAGAAGAAAAAGAAATAAAAAAAAAAAAGAAAAAGAAAAAATTAAATTAACTGCAAGACTAAAAAAAAAATCACAGGAAAAAAGCCATGATTTCCATGCTTGGCTTTCTCCTCCTCTGGAATTCTGCTGCTCTCCTTGGTATTGAAACCGCACTCCTTGGTAGGTGAACTTGGTCTCGGCTGGATTTCTTGTTGATCTTCTGGGGGAGGGGCTTGTTGTAGTGATTCTCAAGTGTCTTTGCCCCAGGCGGAATTACACCGCCCTTACCCGGGCCGGGGTGAGTAATCCGCTCGGGTTTGCTTTCAGGAGCTTTTGTTCCCTGAGCGCTTTCCGTAGAGTTCTGGAGGACGGGAACACAAATGGCGGCCTCCTGGTCTCCGGCCCGGAGGAGCCGAGAGCCCAGGGCCCCACTCCTCAGTGCGCCCTCAGAGAACAGCGCCCAGTTACTCCCGTCTGCCTGACCTCCGGCCGCGCTCCGAGCTCACCGAGCCTGCGATCGGTTCAAGGTAACACCGAGCTGCGAGCTTACTGTTGGCTCTGTTTCTGTAGCCGGCTTTCCCATTCCAATACCCGCAAGCTCTGCGACACTCAGACACCCCCGATCCTTCTGTGACCCTGCGGGACCTGAGGCCACGCTGACCCCGCGTGGGCTTTGCCCCGGTTTAGCCTCTGGAGCAATGTCCCTCAGCGGAACAGACTTTTAAAAGTCCTGATTTTGTGCGCGGTTGCTCCGCCGCTTGCCGCGAGCCGGCCCCTCCCCCCGGGGTCTATCTTCCCGTCGCTTTGGATTCACTTCTCCGCCGGTCCTACCTTTCAGAAAGTGGTTGTTTTTCTGTTTCCAGAATTGCTGTTCTTCTTCTCTTCGATCTGCCGATGGATTTTCAGGTGTTTGCAATCTTTAGATAAGCTATCTAGCTGATCTCCGGCTAGCTGAAGCAGTCTCAGCTTGCTACTTCTCCGCCATCTTGACTCCTTCTCTGGTGTTTTAAAGGAAATACATTATTGACGCCGTTTGCCAAAAATTTGTTAGTACTAAAATGAATAAAAGCTAGTGTGTTGCACAGTTCCTTTGCCAGTAAGGAATGAGTAAATATAATCTATAATTTGAATACCCTTTTCAACAATACTTACAGATTTTATACACTCCTGGTGGCTTATTTCATCTCAGACAAATGCGTACAAGGCAAGTTATTATTCCCACAGCACTTTTTTATTATCTTACTGAAATGTGGTGAAATGCATTACAGTTTCAGGTGACTTCAGGAATGTTGAGAAATACTTTGCCCATTCCCTGAGAAAAAGCTTCATTAATTTCTTCATGTGAATTGTGCTCCTAGTTGATTCCTCCTATATTAGCATTTTGAGACCAAAAACTTTCCAGCAGACTTTTTTCTAGGGTAGAGCTCTACTTCTCAGAGGCTAGTTTTTCTCCACTTTGTCCCCGTTGCCATTGGTTAGAGGGACTAGGTGATTTTGAAGTTTCTAATCAACAATGGCTACTTGCCTCAATTTGGCTAAGGCGTCCCCCTCTGACCGAAGGAAGAATCTTCAAATCACTGAGGGCTGGCAGGACCAGAGGGTACATATATGAAGACTCAAGATCAACTTGAGGAGGCATTGTGCTGCACATTACTTTACCACATTTATTCTGGAAGCAGTTGGGTATACTTAGAAGTAAAGTTTGAAGGCACCTAGATTTCCATGTACCCCTTCAGAAATGCAGAGATGATAACCCTGTCTGTGCCTTTTGAAAAGAGCAGAGGTAGTCATCCTACTCAAGGAGGATCACAAGGGCCTTCCTCCCTTTCAGTCACCTCCTCTCCTGGCCATCTCCCACCACGAACCGCAGAGACAGTGCCCATCACTTAACAAGAAATTATCTTATCTACTGCTCAGTGACCCTGTTCCACCTCCTAAAGATCAGAGACCAGCTCCACTTTGGCCCTGTGCAACAAACCCCAAGGACAAAATGGCAAAACCCAAAGCGAAGGTTCATACTATGTTTATTCACAATTATGAAACACAGATCTTGACATACTCCTTCCCATGCATGTGACATTTTTTTTGACAGGTAAAGCGTCTCCTCGAGTCGAGGGTATTTATTTCAAACCATAAATGTGACAGTTTGTGCCCATTATCTTGGATCTCATTGGTGGGGTCTTTGCCTTCCCCAGGGCAGATACTCTTCCAGCTGACTCCTCTTAAAATCCCTTTTGTGGTTCACGCCACACAAACTCCTGCTGAGGTCCCCTGCTCTTCAGAGAGGGACACGTCTGTTCACTCAAGTGCAGCTCCTCTATGCAATATCCATTGATCCACAAAATCACATATCCTTACTTTCTAAGTGGCATGTTTTTCTGCTGCCCTTCCTCCTTGCCATGCTAATGGCTAACTCCTGCCAAAGTCCTAACTTCAGAATTCTCAAGGCAAGAGTCTGCAAGCCTTCCACAAGGAGGAGGAGAGAGGAAAAGCCACTCACAGACTCACGTGCACTCACATATGTATGTTTTCCTGATGTATGTCAAAGAAAATTTCAAGAACTCTTTATTCCTTTTAGACTGTTGGAAATGGCCACCACTGAACTTTATGGATGCAAGGAAGAGTCTACCACCCACTGTTCTCAGCTGAAATTCTGTGAAAACAGGGAAAGCTGCATTCTTATTTTGCTTTTCAGGTCTGTAAGTTATCATAAAACAAAAACAAGACCTGAATTCTTCATACATAATGCAGCCATTGACGCAGAGGGAAAACTACCAGACAAGCAAGGAAATAACAATTTGCACACTGTCTCCATGTCCTTCCAGCTGCGCCTCTGGATAAAAGTAGATTTACTTCAGTATAACTATTGTTGCTCCACTAGAAAATGAAAAACATACATATACACATAACCTCTAGAATATCTGAAACAGGATGGCTAGACTATTTAGAACAATATCTCCTTTATCATTAAATTGAATGCTAGAAATTAAAACATTTTATGATCAAGACATCACTAAATTACCACCTCTTTAAATGCAGGGACCATTTCTCACATTTCCAAAGCAAGTGCCCAAAAGTTTACCAAATGGATAAATTTTTGAATCAACTTACAATGAAAGAAGTTCTAAGATGGCAAGGATGTGAATGACACTCAAATATGTCTGCATCCTATTCCCCAGAACTCATGACTATGCTTTGTTATGTACCAAAAGAGAATTAAAGTTGTGCTAAGATTGCTAATCAGCCGGCCTTGAGACAGGGAGCAGATCATGGGTTATCCAAGTGGGGCCAGCGTACTCTCCAAGCTCTTAAAAGTGGTAGAGACTGGGAAATTTCTGTGTTTTCCATTCCACAGTTTTTATTTCACCTCTAAATGAAATTGGTGAAAGTGGTTAATTTTCAATTTTATTCCTGAAACCCAGCACAACAAAATTCTGCCCCATGATGGAGATAACTTTTACGTATATACATGCAACAGCAGAAGGAAATCGAAGCACATGATGTTTTGCCAAATTCTTTGCTGCACACATACAAACATGTGTGTGTGTGTGTGTGTGTGTGTGTGTGTGTGTCCAGGTAATTGTGCATGCTTACCCAGCCATATCAGTGAGGAGAACTAGCCTGCAGCTCAGAGCTTTCTACCTTAGCCTCTCTGCCATGCTCAGCATATCTCTCATCTGCAGATTAGTTCCCATGTCACAAGCTGGCTGCAGCCTTCTCAGGACCCCATTAAGACAAGACAGCATTGAGCAGAAGGAGGGGGACTGCTTATCTATGTGCCTCTGATAACAAGAGAAGAGCCTTTTCTCCAAGAACACGAAGGCCTCTCACATGCAGTGGCATGTCCGCGTCAGATTCAATAACTGACAAGGAAACCGGGTCACAATGATTGGCTTAGATCCATTAGAATTTCTTGCTGGGGTCTGGATACTGTATCTTTCTCAAGGTGCATGAGTTAGGGTTACACACTGGGATGCAATAAAGGCTCTACATACCCAGAAAAGGTGGGAACAGCTTTTCAGTAGCAAACAAGATTTTTATCTTGGGTAACACTTCTGGAAACTTCTACATGCTTCCCAACGTGTATGGAAGAACACCAATTGCAACTGTCCATAGCCAATCTCAGACGACCTTGACTATCCTATAATGCTATCCCATCCCAGGAATAGTGTGAGACTTCATCTGAAAATGTGCTAAATTAACTTGCTCCATTTAGTCTGCTTTTTGCATGGCTAGAGAGGAAATAAGGTGAGAGCAACATCTATTTCTTCTGAGAAATTGGGCTACTCTATCCACAACCTCCTCTGGAAGAACATACACAGTAGCCTGCAACATCCCTTTCATGTATGCCATTGAAGGTTCTGCTGGCCACTTCACAACAATGCTCAAGACAGCCCAAACCTAACAGTAATCGCACACTGCTTTCTTTTAGATAGAAAAGTAAGTTGTAAAGCAATATAAGCAATCTTTCATCTAACAACTATTTATTGAACTCCTATTACATTCTCTTGCCTGGGACTACAGAATTAATGATTGCCAGACATAAATTGTGACCTCGTAGAGCTTGATTCCAATAAGAAAGACAGGCATTATTGGCTAACAATAACAATAGAAGCAAATGCAAAATTATCAGTGATAAGTGCCAAGAAAGAGCTCCAAGTCAGGTCCACGAAGGCAGACTTGAGAAGCTAAAGCTTGAGCTTATATTGCAGGAAGTTAGGAGTCCACCTGGTAAGTAGTGGAGAGGTAGAAGAGTGATCCAGACAGAGGGAGCCTCATGTGAGAAGACTGTGGCAAGAGAGAACATGGCCAGAGAAGTCAGAGCCTAGAGGAATGAGGGAGGTGGTGCACATGAAAGCCAGAGTCTAAGGGAGGGGCCAGATCATACAGGCACTGGAAACTTACGTTTATTAATAGAGTCTTTATTTTCAATGTAAAGGGGAATTTCTGAAGTGACTTGTCTAAACGGTGGTATCAACAGATTCATATTTGAAAGGGTTATTCTTCCAGGGTGAAGGTCAGATTGCATACGAGAAAGCCATTTTTCAGACTAATAATGCAGTATTCCACATTTTTAAAAAATGTTGTTCAGATTATAGCAGAAACTTACAGAAGAATTCAAAAGATGTTTTGAAGGTAAAAAATTTCAGAATTCAGTGGTCGATAGGATGAGAGATAAAATAACCTGTCCAAATGAATGTTGGTGCCAGTCAATTAAAGGGGAACATAGAAATAGGACTTGGAGTAGAGCAGATATCAAAGCTTCCCTATTACCCTGCAATTGCACTCCTGGGTATTTACCCCAAAGATACAGATGTAGTGAAAAGAAGGGCCATCTGTAAAAAAAAAAAAAAAAAAAAAAAAGGCCATCTCTACCCCAGTGTTTATAGCAGCAATGGCCATGGCCACGAAACTGTGGAAAGAAACAACATCCCCTTCAACGGACAAATGGATAAGGAAGATGTGGTCCATATACACTATGGAATATTATGCCTCCATCAGAAAGAATGAATACCCAACTTTTGCAGCAACATGAATGGGACTGGAAGAGATTATGCTGAGTGAGATAAGTCAAGCAGAGAGAGTCAATTATCATGTGGCTTCACTTATTTTTGGAGCAGAAAAAATAGCATGGAGGACAAGGGGAATTAGAGAGAAGGGAGTTGAGGGAAATTGGAAGGGGAGGTGAACCATGAGAGACTATGGACTCTGAAAAACAATTTGAGGGTTTTGAAGGGGTGGGGGGTGGGAGGTTGGGGGAACCAGGTGGTGGGTATTAGAGAGGGCACGGGTTGCATAGAGCACTGGGTGTGGTACAAAAACAGTGAATACTGTTATGCTGGAAAAAATAAAAATAAAAAAATACATGAAGATCCCATACAACTCAATAGCCAAACAAAACAAAACACAGTCTGATTTTACAATGAGTAGAGGCTCTGAATACACATTTTTCCAAAGAAGACATACAGATGGCCAACAGGTACTTGAAAAGATGTTCAGCATCATTCATCATCAAGGAACTTCCAATATACATGCCAACTTTTCAGATGTTGTGCCGCATTAGCCCACTAAGAATTGATTATTGTCTATCTCATTTCTTTAAGACCCATAGGACAATTAACAGGATACAAATTATTCCTTTAAGTCAAGCTTCTTACCTGGTTTTTCATTCATAACCACTCAGAAATTTTCTTTCCACAGCTTTGCTGTCAAATAAATGTTAAATACTCTGAGAATGCTGTGTAAAATAGTGTTGAAACTGTCATTGTAAGACTATGATCAACTCTCTCAAACTAAATCAATCTAGTTTTGATAGTGCAGGGCAGGAGGACATTTTATTATTAGTCTGTTTCCAAATTTTCCACAAGAAAAGCACAGTCATCATGCTAATATAATGGTTTGACCCTTTATAAAATAAACTATACCTAAAATATATGAGTATATAATTAAATTTCTTAGTATGCCTTTGAACTCTACAAAAGCTTCTAATACCTGGTACCAAGAACGTTTACCCAGAAGAACTCTTCTTTTCTTATATTCTCCAGATTTGCCAAGAGCCATCTTCCCAGGCACTCACTACAGAACACTTATTACTTTGTGAGATGGAAATTAATGAAAGTAACTACATCTAGAGCTTTCATTATTGACACAATTACATGAACACACATCAGTATAAGGAAACATCTCCAGTTCCCCACTTTGAACACAAAAATTTTAGTCTCAAGATTTCTGTTGGATGTCTCATTTCAGGATTCCGAACGAGTCCTACATACAATGGGTCAAAGGAAATCCAATCACATTTGGTGATGGGGTGGGAAGGTACAGAGGGAGGGATAGAAGGAGGGAGAGGGAAAAAGACTGATTTTAGTTCAGGAGACTCTGAGACCAGAAATTCTTCTCGAGTCAATCTGCCCACCATTATGCTTACCCATATAAGTAAATGGCTAAAAAGAATGGGAAATACTAGAGGGTAACAGCAGATCAAAGCTTTAATTCTCTCTAAGAGACTTTCCTCCTAGGTTGAAGATCTCCAAACTTAGATCTAGTCCTTATCCATAATTATAAGCTGTGCATTTTCCCTGCATTAAGAGATTAGTTCTTACTGCATTGGGAACATTGGCCTGGGGCCATGTTACTATCCAGATACTTTCTTAGGAAGATATAATGGACATGGGTTACATTTAAAATCTGTCCAGAAACCTTTTCTTTTGAGTACTGCACCTTGTGTAGTCCATATAATTCTTATGCCAAGTGGACACACTACCCAGACCCATCAATGAGGGTCTTTGTAGGAATACTGGGAGAGAAACTAATGGCTTCTGAGATTGATGGCTATGAAAATTGTGAATGTCTAGTGCAGCTGGGGCAGTCTATCCTGCAACCTGGACATATGTGAGCAAGAATGAAGACAACAGGGGGAAAACAGCAACAACAACAACAACAAAAGAACTGAGAGTAGAACACTTACATGCAGCTGTTTGAAGTTATTCAAACCCTGAACTTTTAAGTCTCATGTGTGGATAAATTCCCTTGTGTTTAAGCTACTTTGCACTGGGTTTCTACTACTTATAACCAAAAAGAATTGGACTGATGAAGAGAAGGAGAACAGGGAATGAAAGGACGGTGAGGACAGGAAGGTATTAGAACTATAGCTAGACAACAGCCTTACAACAGCATTTATGACAGGAAGGTGGCTGGTTCCCCCTTGGTTCCCATCATTTGTCTTTTAAAAAAAATATTTATTTTCTTCAGCGTAGCAGTATTCATTGTTTTTGCATCACACCCAGTGCTCCATGCAATCTGTGCTCTCTCTAATACCCACCACCAGGTTCCCCCAACGTCCCGCCGCCCCAACCCCTTCAAAACCCTCAGATTGTTTTTCAGAGTCCATATTCTCTCATGGTTCACCTCGCCTTCCAATTTCCCACAACTCCCTTCTCCTATCCATCTCCCATTATCCTCCATGCTACTGGTTATATCCACAAATAAGTGAAACCATATGATAATTGACTCCCTCTGCTTGACTTATTTCGCTCAGCA
Organism: Mustela nivalis; assembly: GCF_964662115.1. Classification (NCBI taxonomy): domain Eukaryota; kingdom Metazoa; phylum Chordata; class Mammalia; order Carnivora; family Mustelidae; genus Mustela; species Mustela nivalis. Next base: position 2,415 of record NW_028133805.1, on the reverse strand, counting down.
GAAGCTCTTCCAGTCCTGTCCATGCTGCGACAAAAGTTGGGTATTCATCCTTTCTGATGGAGGCATAATACTCCATAGTGTATATGGACCACATCTTCTTTATCCATTCTTCCGTTGAAAGGCATCTTGGTTCTTTCCACAGTTTGGCGACCGTGGCTATTGCTGCTATAAACATTGGGGTACAGATGGCCCTTCTTTTCACTACATCTGTAACATTGGGGTAAATACCCAGTAACACAATTGCAAGATAATAGGGAAGCTCTATTTTTAATTTCTTTAGGAATCTCCACTTTGTTTTCCAAAGTGGCTGTACCAACTTGCTTTCCCACCAACAGTGTAGGAGGGTTCCCCTTTCTCCACATCCACTCCAACACATGTTGTTTCCTGTCTTGTTAATTTTGGCCATACTAACTGGTGTAAGGTGGTATCTCAATGTGGTTTTAATTTGCATTTCCCTCATGGCTAGTGATAATAAACATTTTTTCATGTGTCTGACACCCATTTGTATGTCTTCATTAGAGAAGTGTCTGTTCATATCTTCTGCCCATTTTTTGACATGATTGTCTGTTTTATGTGTGTTGAGTTTGAGGAGTTCTTTATAGATCCTGGATATCAACCTTTTGTCTGTACTGTCATTTGCAAATATTTTCTCCCATTCCGTCGGTTGCCTCTTTGTTTTGTTGAGTGTTTCCTTTGCTGTGCAGAAGCTGTTGATCTTGATGAATTCCCAAAAGTTCATCTTTGCTTTTGTTTCCTTTGCCTTTGGAGACATATCCTGAAAGAAGTTGCTGCAGCTTATATCGAAGATGTTACTGCCTATGTTCTCCTCTAGTGTTGTGATGGAATCCTGTCTCATGTTGAGGTCTTTTATCCATTTCGAGTTTATCTTTGTGTACGGTGTAAGAGAATGGTCGAGTTTCATTCTTCTACATATAGCTGCCCAGTTTTCCCAGCACTATTTATGGAAGAGACTGTCTTTCTTCCACTGTATATTTTTTCCTGTTTTGTCGAAGATTAATTGACCATAGAGTTGAGGGTCTATATCTGGGCTCTCTACTCTGTTCCACTGGTCTATGTGTCTTCTTATGCCAGTACCATGCTGTCTTGGTGATCACAGCTTTGTAGTAAAGCTTGAAATCAGGTAACGTGATGCCCCCCGTTTTCTTTTTTTTTTTTTTTCAACATTTCCTTAGTGATTCGGGGTCTCTTCTGATTCCATACAAATTTTTGGATTATTTGCTCAAGCTCTTTGAAAAATACTGGTGGAATTTTGATCGGAATGTCATTAAAAGTATAGATTGCTCTAGGCAGTATAGACATTTTAACAATGTATATTCTTCCGATCCAAGAGCATGGAATGGTCTTCCATCTTTTTGTGTCTTCTTCAATTTCTTTCATGAGTGTTATGTAGTTCCTCAAGTACAGATCCTTTACCTCTTTGCTTAGGTTTATTCCCAGGTATCTTATGGTTCTTGGTGCTATAATAAATGGAATCGATTCTCTAATTTCCCTTTCTGTATTTTCATTGCTAGTGTATAAGAAAGCCACTGATTTCTGTACATTGACTTTGTATCCTGCCACATTGCTGAATTGTTGTATGAGTTCTAGTAGTTTGGGGGTGGAGTCTTTTGGGTTTTCCATGAAATATCATGTCATCTGCAAAGAGATAGAGTTTGACTTCTTCACTGCCAATTTGGATACTTTTTATTTCTCTTTGTTGTCTGATTGCTGTTGCTAGGACTTCTAATACTATGTTGAACAAGAGTTGTGAGAGTGGGCCTCCTTGTCATGTTCCTGATCTCATAGGAAAGACTGCAAACTTTTTCCCATTGAGGATGATATTTGCTGTGGGTCTTTCATAGGTAGATTTGATGAAGTTCAAGAATGTCCCCTCTATCCCTATACTTTGAAGCGTTTTAATCAGGAACGGATGCTGGATTTTGTCAAATGCTTTTTCTGCATCAATTGAGAGGACCATGTGGTTCTTCTCTCTTCTCTTATTAATTTGTTCTATCACATTGATTGATTTGAGAATGTTGAACCATCCTTGCAGCCCAGGGATGAATCCCACCTGGTCATGGTAGATAATCTTTTTAATGTGCTGTTGGATCCTTGTTGAGAATCTTGTTGAGAATATTAGCATCCATATTCATCAGTTATATTGGTCTGAAATTCTCCTTTTTGGTAGGGTCTTTGCCTGTTTTGGGGATCAAGGTAATGCTGGCTTCATAGAAAGAGTCTGGAAATTTCCCTTCTGCTTCAATTTTTTCAAACAGCTTCAGAAGAATAGGTGTTATTTCTTCTTTGAAAGTTTGGTAGAATTCCCCAGAGAATCCATCAGGTCCTGGGCTCTAGTTTTTTGGGAGGTTTTTGATCACTGCTTCAATCTCATTACTAGATTTGGTCTATTCAGGT
>NW_028133806.1:0-40512 GCF_964662115.1 Mustela nivalis | reverse complement strand
GGGGAGTGGGTAATCTGTAACCGCCCTCCAATCTTGGATTGGGTATACGTCAGGTTAGCCCCGCCCCTCCTCGGGTCTTGTGACTCGACTGGTTCGAAGTAGGCGCTTGGGGCGGTCCCCCAGGCGACCCCGCCTCTTCCTGCTCTCTGTTCATTGGTCCGCCTTCAGACAGCGTCGAGACTGGGAGTCGTGACGTACGGCGCGAGTGCTGGGGGCGGTTGGCCGCTGGGCGGCGGGCGGCCGCGGAAGGTTCCGCTCCACGGCCGGATGCGGCGTCTCTCTCTTTCCGCGGCCTGGCTCAGCCCGCAGGCGCCTGGCTTCTCGCGCACGCGCGTGGGGACCCCGGCGGCGGCTGGCCGTCTGCGGGATGCGCCGCGGCGTGCGGCGGCCCGAGCGCGCGAGCGCCTGGCGAGCGCCGGACGCGCGGGGAAGGAGCCCGCGTCCCGTCGTCGCCGCCTTCGGTGGGAGCGGGCGGCGTGCGGTGTCCGCGCTAGCACGGGAAGGCAGGAGCGCCTGCGTGCGGCGCCCGTGGCCGACAGGAGCGCTGCGGCGGTGCGGCGCTCAGACCCGCGTACGGAGGGCGCGGCGTGGGCCTCGCTTGGGTTCCCGCACCGGCGCTCACCGAAGCCCGGCTCCGCACGCCGCCCGTGCTTAGTCACCGCCCCGTGGTGCCTCCGAGTTGGAAAGACGCAGGCGGCCGCTCCGGCCTCGGGTTGCCTGGTTACCGGTTCACCCTCACCTTGTTTTCTGGTTTTTAAGTAATCTCTGCGCCCCACGTGCGGCCCGAACTCATGACACCTGCTCCGCCCGCTGCCGCTGCACCTGCTTTCCTCTGTGCAGATGTGCAAGGCCTGCTCACGCACTGTGCGCGTCGGGCACGTCCCGCAGGTTGCTGCGGGGGCTCAGTTACGGGCCATTACTTGTCTCGAATCCAGAAGCAGGGCCACGCCTGCATGTTAGGAGGAATTCAGGGCCACCCTGATCGAGGCCTTCGTCCGCCCTGGGTCCCTCAGCCTCCTCCCTGATGTAAGTGAATTTAGAGAACCCTGATCGGAGTCCGGGGTCTCAGTATCTTCTGGAGCTGGTTCCAAAGTTTTCCTCCACACACGGAAATTTTCAGGTCAAGGAAGTATCTCCCATGATCCTTCCCCCACTTCTTCCCTGTCCCCAACCCTCCTGGCCTTCCCGGGCACCTCCCCCATTGCCCAGTCTTTGGGGGCCAAAGTAGAAACAGGAGCCAGTACCGTCAATCCATCTCAAACTCAGGTAGAGACATACGAAAGGATCAGAAACATATCGAAAACTTTACTAGAAATATAGAGAAAAATATATAACTGCCTCAGATGCTTCAGGACGGATGGACAAACAGATGGAGCTCCTAGGTCCGACGGGGCTGCTCCCTATTTACTTCTTCCTCTTCCAGGAGTGAGGCATCCAGCTCCTCTAGCCGCTGCTGCAGCAGAGGTCCCACGTCTGGGCTGGGGGGCAGGCTGGGGGTGAGGGTCCTGCCACCCGCAGCCCGCACCCCCCGAGACGGCCGCCGGGATCGAGGGAGGCTGCTGTCCCGAAACTCTACAGCCCGCCGGAGCTTCTTGGAGCTGGTGAAAATCAAAGTCCCGTTGCGCTCCCGCGGCTCCTCAAAGATGGTCTCAAAGGTCCTGGACCAGGCAGGGAGGGATGCTGGTTACCAGCAGGGCCCGTGGCGCCCGCCTTCCCTCTGTCACCCCCAAGCCTTCAACGTGTCTCACCTCCTGGTTGTAGGCGACTGATAATTCTTGTTGGTATAAATTTCTTCTAAGCTGAACTCCTTCTTGTTCAACCTGGGAGCAAAGATCAGAGGCCATTGAAAAACCCAGGGCCGCTGTACCCTGGAAAAATGATAAGCAAGGCCTGGTCTCTATTTCAGTTTCTGGGACACGCTAGGGCCAGGAATGCTGCCTAAGGCAGACAGATGGTTCTACCATCTACAGATGGTGCAAACCATGTCCAGACCAAATGGACTCCTCCAAGCTGGATTACGTTCCCTGAGCGGAGACAAAGCCACTCTTCAGGGGATCTGAGCCTACACCTGTTTCGCCAAGGCAGCTCCACGATGAGCCACTCACCGGATTGGTCGAGGCAGCCCCATTGGTGTAAGGTTTAGCTGAGCACGGGATGGTGTTCTGCGTATTCTGAATCGAGAAACCTTTCCCATGGTCTATGAAAACAGGGCAGAGGGTAAGGGTGCAGCATGGCCTCAGGCTCCCACTTGCCTCCTCCCCACATCTGTACTCCTACCTTGGTCTCCGGGTCTGAAAGCACCTGGTCCTCTGAGGCCCTTGGCTCCTTCCCTTTGGTTGAGCCCAACCTGCAGAGAAAGTGAAGGCTCATGGACAAATTTATAGCAATACCTCCATCTCCTGCCCACTGGATAATAGGGCAGGAGGCTGAGCCCAGACTGCGCCAGGGCTTTAAGAAGGGTTTATCGGAGGGCACCTGGCTGGCTCAGTCAGTTACGTGTCTTACTCCGACTCAGGTCATGATCCCAGGGTGCTGGGATCGAGCTCCACATCAGGCTCCCTGTTCACGGCACAGTTTGCTTCCCCCTCTCCCTCTGCCCGCCCCACCAACTCGTGCATGTACTCGCTCGCTCTCTCAAATGAATAAATAAAATCTTTCAAAAAAAAAAAAAAAGAAAAGAAGGGCTTATCGAGAGCACTACCTGGGTTCTGCAGGTTCAGAGAAGGAGGAGGAAGATGCGGTGGACGAGCAAGTTGTGACAAGGGTAGGAGAGCCTCCCACTCCTCCAAGAGGGAAGACCTCTTTCCGGAGACAGGGCCGAGGGGGTGGTGGGGGTCGGGCCGCCTCTCCACCACCCACGGTGTGCCGCCGGGGCCGTGACCGGCTTGGGTGGTGGGGAGCAGGGGGCCAGCTGCAGGCATCTGGGCCAGGAGGTCCCAGATCAGGGCAGGAGTGGCTTCGGCCCAGAGAGGGCTTAGAGAGAGGTGCTGGGGGGCTGTGGTCTCGGGCTCGCCACTGGCGGATAGGGGGCCGGGGGCTGACAGACGCAGTGTCCTCAGCAGCCCGGGACTGCTCGGCCTCTGAGATGGCAATCTTCAACTCCAACTTCATGGGGGGTGACGGGGGTGGGGGCCGTGGGACTTTGTTGGGCGTGAGGAAGATGTCAGCAAAGCTCTCCAGCTTGGAGCGGACGGAACGGAAGAGCGGGGCCAAGCCCCAGGGACTGAGGCGGGGGCGTAAAAGGCTGGACGGCGGTGGGGCCGATGGGGGCTCCAGTACAGGATCCGGGGCTGAGGAGAAGGAGAGGCTCAGGTGGGCATTCCTCGGCTGCCGGTGCCTAAGCTCTACTTTGGTAGCCTCAGCCCCTCCCCCAACCACTAAGCTTTCCTCACGAAGGTAGAAGCCCACACCTAAATTACCAGGCCCTACATTTAGGAGTTGAACGTCAGGCCTCTGAAGTCTGTACCCCATCTTCACACACCAAACTCCCCTCAGGGAGGGAGATAAGCCTCTTCCCTTCACCCCCCCCCCCTGCCCCGGATACTTTTAAGCTCAGCCAGGATTTTCCAGAGCTCTAAATCTCATCCCTCTGAGTCCTTACCTGGTGGTGGGGTCTCCGGAGGGTCCTCAGGCAGGGCAGACGGCTGGAATGGGGGATCCGGGTCCCTGGACGGAGGCATTGACTGGTGAACAGTCGTCACGGGCTCGGCTCTGGGGTGAAGGGAAAGGAAAGGCTGAGGGAGCTTCCAGGTTCGGGTCCCACCCAAGCCAGCACCTCCCCAGTCCCTTAAGGCTTCGGCAGGTGCTACCGGACAAGCAAATTCTGGCGCCCTTAGCTCTAGCTGCTGGGGTAACAACTGCTGCCTGGACATTTCGACGACCCCCGCCCCAGCCCTCTCACCTTCTCGTGGGGATGAGGAAGTTGGGAGTCTCATCAGCAAAACCCTGGATGTAAACAAAGGATGTTTGCGGGGAGGCAGGGAAGCCCCCTATGGCCTCTCTAGCTCCCCACATTCTGACCCTCTCAAGCGTCCAGAAGCCTGCCAGGGGTCACACCAAAGACTTTTTCATATAGGTCTCTCCTCAGTGTCTTCCATAGAGAATGCTGCTCTCCTTGCTCTGGGCAAAACCTATCCCAGCTGAACCCTTACGTCCTTACCCCATATCCCAGCTGAACCCTTACGTCCTTACCCCATATCCCAGCTGAACCCTTACGTCCTTACCCCATATGCCAGCTGAACCCTTACGTCCTTATCCCATATCCCAGCTGAACCCTTACGTCCTTACCCCAAATTCTCATACCTCAGTTGAGGGTCGTGGGCTGGCGATGTCCTCCAGCATCACCACCAGAGTAGGCTGGGGGGCCCAGTCCACCTTCGGTGAAGGGCCCTCCTCTGGGCCAGGGCTTGTCCTTGACCGCCGCCTCAGGGCAGAAGAGGCCCGATGGATGCGGCTCAAGGGCTCTCGGCATAAGTGCAGTGGGTCGGGAGGCCTGGAGCGGAAGCAAGAAGATCAGAGGGGCTCAGGTGGGCTCCTGCCTACCCTCCGTCCCGCCATGCTCACCTGGTCTGTGAGGGCCACGCAGCCTCTTGGGGTGGCGAGGCAGGCGGCTGGCTGTGGACAGAGTCCTGCCGGTCGCTGCGGTGCCGTGTGGTGGGGGTCTCTTCCTGGGACACCAGGGGAACCTGATTGAGGAGGAAGTGTCAAGGGCAAGGCGGTGAAATGAGGTTGGACCGCGCGGGGCCTTTCTGAGCCTAACGGGGCCACATGCCACAGAAGTGACAGAGGCTACGGCTAGAATTCGCTTCAGAACCCAAAGAAGGGCATTTAACCGAATCCGTTTTGGGGCCAGAGAGTAGATGTCCGGAGCTGTAGTAATCTCGCACAGGCTGTTTAGAGAAATGGAAAGGAGTGACCCTGGGTGAGTCACGGCCCTGTTTTTCTAACCTGTGCAATGGAGCCAAAGACCTCAGCCTTTTCCCAAGAATGGCCTAGACGCTGGGCTGGGAAGGAAGCAAGGGTTTCTCATACTTGAGAGCACTTGTAGAGATGGGGCTCCAGCCCGGCAGGGTTTTTTGTGGGGAATGGGCACTAAAGACCCCGCCCAGACCTAGGTTGGATTAAGTGAGAGCCAAGGAGACCTCTAGCATTAGGGAGGCTGCGTGGCAATGGGTGTGAGCACGAGGTGTTTGGAGCTCAATTATCCTCACTAGTGATCTGCTCTGACTGTGGTTCTGAAGAGGGGCCTGGGGGAGAAAGGGGCCTCTCGGTTGAGGGAGCTCACCATGTGGGCAGCCATAATATCTTCCAGCACCACAGCCAAAACCCGCCGAGAGGCCTTCTCCAGAGGTGAGGGGGCCGCTAGAGACTGCAGTCTCGGCCGTTTGGGGCTCCGGGCTCCCCATAATGCTCGAGCCAGGGGCTGGCGGCACAGACGCGACCGGCCAGGTGAACTGGAAGATGAGAGAAGCAGAGGACGGTCGCCTGAGCCTGTCGTGGGCTCTGCGGTTCCCCGGGACGGCCGCCAGGGTCCCGTTTCCCGAGCTCAAGACAGGCGGGCGGGGTGCGCTCTCACCTGGAGTCCCCGGGCAAGTCCATGGGGGAAGCGGCGGCTCCGGGGAGTCCCTGGGGGATCCCAGGTCGCAGCCTGGGATGGGGGGAGCGGGGGAGCGGGGAGTGAGGGCCAGCCCTTCCCCTGGGGCTCCGCCCTTCATGGTCCGCCCGCGGCTCCCGGGAGCCCAAGGGCCGAAGCCCTGGGGCGTGAAAGGGCGCCCCCGGCTGGCCGTCCGGAGCGGGTGTCTTCCCGCGGCCGTCGCCCGAGATGAGCGGATCCACCCGCGTCCTGACTGGCACTTGCTGGGAGAACCTGGCTTGCAGCGGCGCCAGTTCTCCCACGGCCCGAGCTTCTGGGGCCTTTGTCCCTACAGAATCCGCCCTGAGATCTCCCGGGATCCGCTGGGATCCCGGTCCTGGGAGTCTCCCCTTCCGCCGGATCCCTCTGCAGTCCTCGTCCACTGCCACCGAGTGGCCGGGAACTCCGACGCTATACTCCCGCACACCGACGGTGCCCCCCTGCCCCCGCCCCACCAGATCCCCTAGACTGGGTCCCTGCGGAAGGAATCCTACAGCGCGGTCCCTCCGGGGAGGCGCCGCGGGGGTCCTCTCTCCCCGGGAGTCTGGGCTCCGCAAAGCTGCACTCAGAGAGGAGCGGCCCGAGCCTGAGCATCACGAACTCAGTCCGGATCCCCGGGGATCCACTGTCAAGCCGATACCCCCTTCACGCCAATCCCGGGAGGTCCCGCCCACAGACCCCCTCTCCCGCCGCCCCCGGCTCCCCGCCCAGCGCGCTCCGCAGCCCGCGAGCAGATGGCGCCAGCGTTGGCTCCGCTCCCTCCCTCCTCCCGCCCTCGCTCCAGCCGCTCGGTGCCCTCCCCCGCGCGCCGCTCACCGCCGCCTCCCGCGGATCCCGGGGCTTCGACGGCTCCTACCTCCGGCTCCTTTAAACCAGCCTTGCCCAGCACTGCCCAACCGCCAGGGGCCTTCTTCTCCGGGCCCTCGGGCACCGCCCAATCGCCGGCCCCCGTCTTCCGGGGTGGCGAGAAACGGAGTGAAGCCACCTGGCAGCCATCTTCCCTAGGGGCAAGAAGCCAAACGAGGCGCCGCCGCCATTGCGGTTGAGGGCAGGCCGCGCTGTGCTCGGCGAGCCGAAGCGGGCCGGATGGTGTCATTTTCGCAAGGCCAGGCCGTGGGCGGCTGAAGACCAGCCCGAGTTTCTCGAGCGACGGAGGCGGCTGTCGCGACTCGGGCCGCCACGTTTTTTAAGGGCATCTTCCGGTTCTTTAGTTCTTAGGCCAGTGAACGTGAACCGAGTAGTAATTCGGGGAATTCCCAGCTTCCCAGAGCGGCCTCGTCGAGGGCGGAGCCGGTCCCCCCGGGACTCCTCGCGCCGGTCCCCGAGTCGCGGGGACGATGTGGGGGCGGGGCCGGGCGCCGAGCCTCCCGCTGCAGGGCTTGCGCGGCGTCCCGGAGAGACCCGGCCGAGCGCAGACGGGGAGGAGGCTGCGGCCGCGGACCTTCCTCCCGGAGGTGCGGGGCTCGCGTGGCCCGCGCGAGCGCCCGGTGGAGCGGGGCCGACGCCCTCCTCGGCGTGCTCGGTGGGGTCCGGCAGCTTTCCTCTCGGTCCCGGCGCCCACGAGCGCTGCTGGGGGGAAACAGCCTCAGTCACCGGAGGCGGCGGCGCAGTGGTCCCGCAGTGCTAAGGGATGGGATCCCGCTGCTGGAGGCTGTGCCGGGGAGCCTTGTCCCGGAGGTGGGCCAGCTGCCCGCGGCGCGGAGTGGGCCCGCACCAGCTGCTCGCGCTGCGACGGCACCTCACCGCCACAGCAGTGCCCGGGTTCGCAGCGGCCCGCCTTCCCCAGAATTCTCCGATCCAAACCGGCCCTTCTCTCCTTCGGGCAACAGAAGGCGGGAAGCCTAGAATCCTGGGTCTGAGATGAAGGTGCCGAGTTCCCCGCCCAGCAGAATCCTTCCTTCTGGGGCTTAGGGATGCAAGTCCTGACACCGAGAGGGTGTACGGAAAGAGCACAATCAGTAAGAGCTGCTGGGGAAAGGGACTCCCCAGCCCTGTAACCCAGGGCTCCACCAGAGCCATCCCGATGGAAGCCAGGACGCATCCAGGGCTCCCCCTCCAGACCCAGCCGACTCTTTGTGACCCAAAGGGTTACAAAGCAGGGCCCGCTGGAAAGCCATGGTGAGACTCTGCTGAGGGTAGGCGGCACCTTTTCCAGCTAGAGGTGTTCTCCCTGCCCCGGATCCCCGCTGACTGTATGGTGCCTGAAGGGGTAGAGGGGTTCCTTAGGGGTGTGGTGGCGCTCCAGCTGTGGCTGCTTGGAAAAGCGGCTCAAGAGCCCTTCTGCAGACTCTCACTTTTCTGCTTAAACAGGTGCTTCCTAAGCCCCAGGGCAAGAAAAACTTTCAAGGGCAGAGCATGCCTGATCAGAGTTTTGATTCTCTGGGTCTCCTGAAGAAATCAGCCTGAGGGAGGAGCCTGAGGAAAGGGTCAGGGCCTGGGCCTGAGAATCTGGTAGGGAGGCACAGCCCTAAGACCCTAAGTTGGTGTGCTGGCGTTCATCAAATGAAGTCTAATGTAGACTGGGGTGTCTTGACCCTCAGCCCAGGCTAGTAATGGTGAGCGCTTTCACCTCTGCCTTCCTTGTGACTACCATTTCAACAACTCTTATCACCGCCTGTGCACACACTCCAGGGCATGGCAGTGTGTGCTGATCCAGTAGCAAGAGGCCCCACATAGCTTCCGTTGGGGCAGGGGATGTGGCTGGAGGTTGACACATGGCTGTATCATTCTCCACAAACTCGGGGCTCCTTCAGACTCGGCCTCACTTCTGCTTAACTGTTCCCAGCCTCAGTGGCCTCACTTGTAAAATGAGAACAATAAACTCTGTCATACCTACCTCTAAATAGACTTGAAAAATCAAAATAAAATCAGAAGATACATCTGAATGTGCCTGATAAATTAAGTCTTGGGATACAGGTAAAATATAGAAAATATGGATGATAAAACCATCTCTCCTTTCAGAGTACCCTCTATCCCTTTAGGCCCTCAAGCCGTCTCTGCTCAGTACCTCTGCAGAAGCCTCTAGGCTGAGCTCCAGATCAGCCAGAGTGGGTGGGGTGGGCTGGATTGTGGCTGCAGGGTACTGGGAGGGGGTGGGATGGTAAGCTAGAGATCCTTTGGCAACAACCACTCCTGGAAAATGGCAGGAAACCTTGAGTTTGAGTTGCCCTTCTGGTTGGCATCAACCATTTAACAAGATTTCAACACCTCCTGCACGTGGTGCCTGGGGATAGACAGGTGCTTACCCCCAGGAGGTTAGAGTTTACTTTTTTGTATACAGAAGAGCCATTGCTCAGCCCTCTCCCCCTTAAAGGACTTGTCCCAGCCAAGTGTCAGCAATTCGTGATCAATTTAATTCCCCAGGTGAGGAGCTTTTAAGAACCCCTTCTGGGGCCTTTCCACTTTGGTCAGCTACTACGAGTTGCCGGAATTTGTTTTGGTCTGAGAAAGCTGCTCCTGCGTCTGGTCTAACTCTGCTTCCCGGGTTAGAGGGCCACCTACCACCAGTACTGTATTTGTCTCTCTTTTTTTTTTTTTTTTCTTTTCGAGGGGGAGATGATAGGAGGGTGTCAAATTTAGAACAACTGAATGGTAAAGTGATAGGGCTTATGGTGAGGATGTCAGAGGCGGGGAGAAGGTTGAGCAAAGTAGAGACTAAAGAAGAGTGAAGGGAGATGTCCATTAGTATCTGAAACAATGGTACGTGTCTCTACCAGCTACGAGTTTATCACTCCAGCTGCAAATTCATGCGTCTTGCCTCCTCTCTGAAAAGGGATCTGAGCCCTTTAAATACATTTTCTTTGCCAACCGGCATCATATTAAATGTGTCAGTAGGCAGCTATGGAGGGACTGCAGGAAAAAAGGAGTTTGCTTCCTGGTTGCAGTGAGCCCTGTTGGCAGGCTCTTGGAGTTTACAAGTGGGTTCCCCCGTGCCCAGATTCTGAAGCGCAGGCCGCTTCTCCAGTGCCAAGCTCCTGCCGGGCACATTGGCCAGAAGCTCCCCTGCTGTATCCCTTGGACGGTTCTCTGGTGCAATGCCTCTGAGGCACCTTCCTGTGAGCAGTTTTCCCTGGCGTCCTAGAGGGATTTCCAGCAAGTTCCACCAGAAGTGGCACCCCAGCAGCTTTGGTGCTCTCTTCGAAAAGTTGTAGATCTCACCCGGGGGAGGCCCAGGTAGAGGCTCTTCCTTGGGTGCTGCATCCCCAGCTGGGGTAGTGACTTCTTTTATCTGCTATTCCTGCATTGTTGAGAATCTTTACTTCCTGTTATCTGTAATGGGCAGAATTGTGTTCCACCACCTCAAATATATGTTCAAGTCCTAATGTCCAGTTCCTGTAACTGTGATCTTATTTGGAAATAGAATCTTTACAGACACAAGTGAGGTCATACTGGATTAGGGTGGATCCTGATCCGATGACTGGTGTCCTTGTATGAAAAAGGAAATTTGGATACCCGTAGAAAGGAGAGCGCCTTGTGAAGACATGCACAGAGACGCAGACATCTTGAAACCCAGGAATGCCTGAGATTGCTAACAATCGCCAAAAGCTAGAAAGAGGCATGGAAGGTTATTACTCAGGATTTCAGAAGGTGTATGGCCCTCCCGATGCCTCGACTTCAGATTCCCAGTCTCTGGAACGATGAGAGAATAGATGTGTGTTGTCTTAAGCCGCCTCGTTTGTGTGACTTGTTATGACAGCCCCGGAAGCGAATACACATCCCAGTCCCTCATTTCTCTACTTCCCTGCTGTCGTTGATAATTCTTTTTTTTTTTTTAAGATTTTATTTTTAAGTCCTCTCCCCACACAGTATGGGGCTCAAACCCACAACCCTGAGATCAAGAGCTTCGTGTTCCACTGACTGAGCCAGCCAGGTGCCCCAAGAATTTTATTTATTTATTGACATGGAGAACAAGACAGAGCATGAGTCGGGGGGAGGGGCAGAGGGAGAGGGAGAAGCAGACTCCCCACGGAGCAGGGAACCCCCCATAGGGCTCAATCCCAGGACTCTGGGATCATGACCTGAGCCGAAGGCAGCTGCTTCACTGACTGAGCCACCCAGGTACCCCTGCCCCAGTAATTCTGTAGAATAAACTTGTCCTTGTTCAAATTACTGTGTACTTTCCCTCTCCTGATTGGACGTAGACTTAAACCGCGACCAACAAAAATACTAGCGTTTTCGCTTAAATAAAGCAGAATATCTGAAAGTCCCTGCTGCAGTTACACGCAGATGTTTCAGAGTAGGCCGTTTTCAATGCATTTTCAATGCTCCCTTCACACTTGAAGAGAAAAAAGAAGGAAAGAAAAGAAGAAAATGAGTGCCGACGGTGCCTGTGAGAACAGCTGGCTCAGCTGGGGGGCGAGTCGGGCGGCCGCCATGTTGTCTAAAGGCCATCCTTGGCATCCTCTGGTGTCGGGTGGAGGTCAGCTCTAGCACTCCGAAAACAAGTCTAGCTAGAGGTTTCTGGAAATGACTGTGCCTGGTGTTGCAGGCTGGGAAGGCAGAGGGACAGTGGTACTCACAGCTGGAGTGACCGTGTCGGGGCAGGGAGGTCTGTAACACACGCACACACATACACACATCCATGGGGCCTGGCTGGTGGAGAAGGCTCTAAATACGGGCTAAGGTGTCCATTTATTTGCTCAACGCATTTGTTGAATTCCAAGCACATACCAGACACCGACGCTACGATGGTGGACGAGACAGTGAGAGTCCTTTTCCCCAGAGAGACAAGTCAACAGACACAGTGCAGAGTGAGATAAATGCTAAACTCAGGTTGTGTACAGGTTCCTGAAAGAGCACAGAAGCAGAGCTGGAGAAAGAGACTTCTCTGAGAAAGTGATGAATCATCTTGAGAATTGAAGGGAAAGGGAGTTCAGGGAGGGGGACCGTGCCTGGATTACCTCAGCTGTGCAGACGGCCAAAGAGCCAACGCAGGAGGCTGCAAACAATTTGGTGGCAGCCTCTCAGAACTATGGCACGCCTTTTATTTTTTTTTAATTTTTTTAAAAAGATTTTATTTATTTATTTGACAGACAGAGATCACAAGCAGGCAGAGAGGCAGGCAGAGAGAGAGAGAGGAGGAAGCAGGCTCCCTGCAGAGCAGAGAGCCTGATGCGGGGCTCCCAGGACCCTGAGCTCATGACCTGAGCTGAAGGCAGAGGTTTAACCCACTGAGCCACCCAGGCGTCCTCCTCTTCCAAATCTTAAAGCCATATAACTACCTCCCTGCCACCTACAGTGTAAGGACCAAAGTTCTTGTTCTGTGTTCAGGGAAAGGGAGAAACTAGCATTCATCAATGCTTACCATAGGCTAAGTGCATTCATTTCCTAGGGCTACTGCAACAAAGTACCGTAAACTGGGTGCCTTCAAACAACAGCAATTTATTCTCTCACAGTTCTAGAAGCTAGAGGTCCAAAAGTGATGGGTCTGCGGAGCCATGTTCCTTTTGAGACTCTGAGCAGAATGCTTCCCCCCCCCCGCCCCAAATCAGTATAGCTTTTATTGCATCTTTAAAATATCACAATTAAGTCTGAAAAATCACCCGGCTTCTCGCTGTTTCTGCAGATGGACAACTCAGATCTTATTCATCAGCCTGCTGAACTGTTCCTTTTTCAGAAACATAGATACCATCCAAAAATTTTCTGATATCCTTGTTTTTAACAGTTGTGACTTGCTGAATCAAAGCAGCTGAGTTTGATACAAGTTCAATGTCATTTCCTTCAAGAATTAACTCATCTTTTTGGGCTTGAGATACAGAACAAGCAACACCTGGCCTCATCCAAACCCTGCGGATATATTTTTCACCCAAGAAATTTCAGATTTCAACAAGAGAACCATTCTCCTGAATAACAACGTTGATGGGGAAGTGAGCATACACAGACATCATCTTGTATCGGAAGCCCAGTGTAACGCCCTTGATCATGTTCTGCACGTGACTACAGATGGTGCGAACCTTAGCCAGCTCTTTTCTGTTCCGCCACCATTTGTCAACTCGGAGCCTCTTCTTTTTCTTTCCAAGAAGACTGAGTTCTACGTTGATGTGGTTGAAGTCCCTTCGCAGGGTTCCTCTGGGGCCCTTCACGATCACCGTGCGTCCCTTCAGGGTGACGTCGACATTCTCCGGGATGTCGACCGTCTGATTGCTGAGAATGGTCTTCATCCTTGCAGTAGATGCGGCAAAGAGCTGAGTAGAATGCTTCTTTGCTTCTTCCTAGCTTTGGCATTCCTTGGCCAGCAGCTTCGTCCTTATAATCTCTGTCCTGTCCTCACATGGCATTGGATGTCGTTGGATGTCCATTTTACCTTCTTATAAAGACACCAGTCACTGGGACACTTGGCTGGCTCAGTCGGTAGAGCATGTCTCTGTTGATCTTGGGGTCATGAATTCAAGCCCCAAGTTGGGCATAGAGCCACCGGTCCATCCTTGAAGGCCTAGATCAAATGGCACGTCTTCGCTGAAGCCTTCTTCAAGTGTCTTCCTCTGATCTTCTAGGGCATTTCTCATGTCCCTTCTGTCCTGCAATTATTTGTGTTCCCTTCTAAAATGCTGCTCAATTTGGGGTGCCTGAGTGGCTCAGTGGGTTAAAGCCTCTGCCTTTGGCTCAGGTCATGATCCCAGGGCCCTGGGATCGAGTCCCACACAGGGCTCTCTGCTCAGCAGGGAGCCTGCTTCCCCCTCTCTCTCTGCCTGCCTCTCTGCCTACTTGTGATCTCTGCCTGTCAAATAAATAAATAAAATCTTTAAAAAAAAATGCTGCTCAATTCAAAGAATTAGATGGAGAACAAATTAGATAATAATGCATGGGTAAGTTTTGGAACACTAGAGTGCCCCCAATTTTAGTTAGGTGACAAAGAGCTTTCACACACTTTAAAAGAGCTTTACTGAGGAAGAGCTCACTTACCACATAACTCACCTCCTCGAAGAGTGCGATTCAAAGGCGTTTGGTCTATTGGCATCACGACTACCTAATTCTAGAACATTTTTACCCCCGAAGAGGCTTCATACGTCGCTAGTGTCACTTTCTATCCCCACCCCCCCCCCCCCAGCCCGTCCACAGATCTGCCCCAGACATTCCACATAAACCTTCACACATTTTATTTGACTTCCGTAAGGACTTCTTTCGTGGGATTTTCCCCCCCAGTGATCTGCGCGGACCAACGGCCCTACTTTACAGGAGAACCCGGCGGGCGTCGAGGATGTGTAAAACCCGCCCTCGCACGGGGTTTCGGATCCGGCGCAGAGCAGCTGCGGTCCGGCCGCGGGGCTCGGTCCAGCCGCTGCCCGGGAACCGCCGCCGCGCCGGGAGAAGCCGGGCCGAGCTCCGCGGGGGGAGCCGCCTGGGATCCGGGGCGCGGCGGCGGGTCGCTCCCCGCGAGCGCGGTTCCGGCCTCCCGCGTCCCCCAGGCCCAGCCGCCGCCCCCGCGTCACGCCGGCGACGGCCCGTGGGCGAGCGCGATCGCGGGGCAGCCCCGGCGGCCGCGGCTCCGGGCGCCCAGGGCGCAGCGCCCACCGCGGCGAGGAGCCGGAGCCCAGCCGTGCTCGCTCGCGCAGGGAAAGGTCATCCCACGGCGTCGTCTCCCGAAGCTGGCGTCGTCCGGTTTCCCCGGGACTGTCTCAGGATGCGGCTCCGCGGTTGAGCGGTCCTCCGGGGCTCATCGACTTAAGGGGCGGCCTGGGGTTCCGAGAGGGGAGGATCTCTGGGCGGAAAGCCCTGCCCCAGGCCGACACGGGTCTAATTAAAAAGTCGCTAAAGTCCAAGCCCTTCATGCCCACCCCCTGCCAAGCTGCTGTATTTTTTAAATGGGGGAGGGGTGAGGAGGGAGGGGGAGACTGAAAAACGAAGCAAACAGTACGGCAGGTGGTAAACGCACTGAGCGCACCGATGCTTTTAACACAAAAATGCACTTCAATGGGGGGCACGTGGGTGGCTCAGTGGGTTAAGCACCTGCCTTCGGCTCAGGTCATGATCTTAGGGTCCTGAGACTGCGCCCCAGATCAGGCTCCCTGCTCAGCGGGGCGTCTGCTTCTCCCTTTCCCTCTGCTCCTCCCCCACCCGTGCTTTCTCTCTCTTCTCCCAAATAAATAAATAAATAAAATCCTTTAAAAAAAAATACTCTGCGGGCACCTGGCTGGCTCACTGGGTTAAAGCCTCTGCCTTCGGCTCAGGTCATGATCTCAGGGTCGTGGGATCGAGCCCCGCAACGGGCTCTCTGCTCAGCGGGGAGCCTGCTTCCCCCTCTCTCTGCCTATATCTGATCTCTGTCAAATAAATAAAATCTTAAAAAAATACTCTGCTATGTAATTGTTCTATTTACAGAATAACTGTAAGAGAAAAATAATGATATAAATAAAATAAAATAAAAATAATATAAATAAAATAAATATATAATATATAATAATATAAAGAAAATAAATATAAAAATAATACATAGGGTAAGGTCTAGTAATAGTTTCTGGGTCCAGACTACTTGTTTGAAAACAAAATCAAAAGTTTACATTTCAGGGACGCCTGGGTCAGTCAGTTAAGCAGCTGCCTTCAGTTCAGGTCATGATCCCAGAAACCTGGCATCAGTACCGCATTGGGCTCCCCTTCTCCGCGGGGAGTCTGTTTCCTCTCTTTCTGCCCCTGCCCCTCCCCGGCTCTCTTCTCTCGCTCACTCTCTCAGAGTTTCCTGAAAACAAGGAAACTCCTGGGGCTAAAGACCTTCTGGGGCTAAAGACCTTCTGCCTCTCTTCCCCCTTGGCCATGCTTCTGAGTCCCTAAAGCTGTGGGTCACAGAGGCAGCATATTCAGAACCTCCAAGTGGCTAAGTGCTTCTGCACTGATATCAGACAGACCTGAATTCTGATTCGGATTCTTTTCTTACATGTGGTGTGGGCTTGGGCAAACCACTTAATTTCTCTGAGCCCCCAGTTTTTTTTTTTTTAAGGCTAAAATGGTCCCAATAATGTCTAGAAGGCCTCGCAGGAGCTGTATCCCCCCAACACACACACACACACATTTCTTCTTCCCTAGGGTCTGAGAGAACCTTTTGTTTCTTGCGGGAGGCGGACAAAAAGTTGAGGTCTGTGGTCCTCTGGCGCTCCGGATCCTAAAGAGAAGGTACATCCCAGAGAAGTCTGTTGAGTTGAGGGCATCAGTGTACATCTCAAGTCAGACTTCTTGGAAAGCCTCAAGGACACATCCCTCACAAAGATCTCCTTCTCAAGGAACCATCTGGTGCAATTTCAGTACCTATTCTAGGCTAGTTCCATTTTCTCAGATTGCAAGTGGTACCAAGCTCCTTCTAGGTTTGGGGAAATAACAATAAGTTTCTAAAAAGAACCCTTGACTATTCTTTCTCCACACATCTTTTCTCCAATGAATGCTAAAGAGAGAGGGGGTCCTGATGTGGAACTGGGGAAGAGAAATAAATTTTGTTTAGCACTTACTGAGCTCGGGTCCTGAACCTCAGTGCTCCTAAAGAGGATCTTTAATTACATTACCTCATTTAATCCTCACAACATCCAGAAGAAAAAGAAAGGATTATCCATGTTTAACAGGTAAGAAAATTAAGGCAGAGAATTCTGGCCCCTTGTTAATGGGGAGCATAGGATCGGAGTGCTTTGTAAATGGGAATTCAAAAGGAAACATGAACTCTTTGGAAAGGGTCCCAAAGATGAATTAAGTATTGGAGCTCAGGGTACATTTTCTTTCATTACGGTGGGAGTGTAAGAGCTTAGTTGATGCTCATGGTCATTTCAAGTTTTAGTATGCCACTCATTAAAAAAAGGTTAAAATCTAGTGAGTTTTTTTTTAAGGTGTCCAGTTACACTTTCTGAATACTCATCTTGGGCCTTTGGAAACTTAAAACATAAAGGATATCAAAGTAGTTTCTCAATAGAGTGACGATCTCAGGACTCTTGTCTTTAGCTGAGCTAATTCTAGAGGGTCCCTAGAGGGTTCCTGTTATTGGAAAGGAGTGTTGGGGGGAGTCGACCTTCACAGGTGGAGAATAATATCTCGATTGAGACATTCGATCAACCCTCCTTGACAAGATGGACTCTTGGTTGCAAAGATTTTATTTGTTTATTTGACAGAGAGAGAGAGATGGTGAGAGAGGGAACACAAGCAGGTGAGTGTGAGAGGGAGAAGCAGGCTTCCTGTTGAGCAGGGAGACCAATGGGGGCTCGATCTCAGGACTCCGGGACCATGCCCTGAGCTGAAGGCAGATGCTTAACTAACTGAGCCACCCAAGTGCCCCGTGATGGGCTCTTGGTGAGGGATTAATGAATGACCCCAGGATTCAATAAGACTGTGAGCCAACTGTGGGGACTTGGGCACCTCTCTTAATCAACTCTTCAGGAGGGCTCTGACTCAAGCCTTTGAATTTGCCACTGCCTTTATGAGCCATAAGTGGTTACAGACTAAGTTCTGAGATTCTGCCTATTTTTCAGTAGAAAATAAGAGGAAAGAGATGCAGAAGGAAGGGACCAAAAGCCAAGAAAACTTGGGAGATAGAAACATCAGGGCCAGAGCAGATGCCGCACCCCGAGACTGAGGACCAGGGCCTGGCATTCATGGTGCCCTGACATCTTAGGACCCACAGTCTGCATCCAAGTCTGTGTTAATCTCCCAGTATAAACCCTGTAACCAGATATGTTACCTTGACTGTAACTGGGCCTTCTGAAAAGTCCCTACCTTGGATTTGCACCAAGATGCATGGCCTTGCCTCTTTCCTGAGTGTGACTGTCGCTTCTCAAAGGCCTAGGAACTGATTAGCCGCAGAAGCAGTACCCAGAAATATCTCACTACTGGTACAGGAAGTGCTGGGCCCTTTTTGGCTCTTACAAGGACATTGCCTGAATGAGTAAGCGGGAAGTGACATCACACCTTTCCCAAAGACCTGAAGTATTTTCCCATCTATTAGCTCTGATTAAGCATCAACAGAATGATCCTCCGTTCAGTAGTAGAAAAAAAAAAAATCCAGAAACATGTCAAGAAGTAGTAAAAAGAACAGGGGTCTCAGTTCCTAGATGTGGACTCACCTGAGGACACTAAGCACCATCCAGATACCTTCCAGAAGTCTAGGTGAGTTGAGTCTGGGAGAGTGAGGGGGACACCAAGAATACGGGTTTGGGACATCCTTGAATAGCTAAGGGATGGGACCCTGAAGAAGATGGGCAAAGACCCCCAACCTTCAAGGCTTCTCCAAGAATAAAAAATATAAACTTACAGCATGTCTCCCTGCTTCAAGGTAGTAGAACGCGGTAGGAAGCCTCTCACTTGTTGGCAAGTTTCATCTCCCTCGGATAATAACCCTCTTGAATTCACTGCTTCCCGGGCCCCAAACTTTACACACTCATGGAAACCCCAGGGACCCGTCTGGGAGCAGAAGGAGCCGAGGTAGAATCCGGCAGAGCAGGCTCCGTGCGGGTTCACGCCACAGTCAGGGCGCGCGGTCCAGCGCGTAGGAACCGCCCCCTGTCGGGCGTTACCTAGCAACAGCGTCCTAGCGTCGGCCCCAGCGACCAATCAGCGCAGACCTAGCTATTTCAGGGATGGAGATAAGGCTCAGGCGAGGACTGGCCCAATCACCGAGCGCGGCCAGTCCTCGGGCCCATCTCCGCCGGCTCCACCGCAGGCTTGGGGGTTGCATGAGCGGGAGCTGAGCGTTCGCAGCTGACTCTCGACAGATGAGGTCAACCGAACGAGTAACAAGCTTCCCAGTGCATCGGAACGGCGGTTGGGAAGGCCGGTCGCCGCCCTATTCTCGTGGGGCATGTTCCGGTCTCTCTGTCCCCGAATGACCCAGGATGCCGTGATTCCTCCTTTCCGGACGGAGCTTGGCCCCACGCGAAGCCGGACCCGGAGCAGCTCAGAGGCCGGGCCCGGTGGGGTAGTGTCTCCTCAGCCCGGGAAATACAGTGACCCTGGGGTTGGAGCATGCAGGATCTGGGGGCTGAAAGAGTCCACAGCGCCGCCGCCAGCCCCGCTCCCCGTCTGGAGCGCAGGACCTGGACCCGAGCCGCGGAGGCTCGCGGCGGTGGTCGTGCATGTCCTCTGGCGGGAATGCAGACGTCTGAGGCTCGGAAGGCCTTGGCCGGATGGGATGCGGGAGACCTAACGGCCACGTGGGGGCGCTCGCTCTGCCCATTTTCTGCTGCTCGCTCATTCGTTTTTTCACAATGTCTCGAAACTGCAACCACGGAAACCACCCAGACGTGCAAAATGCCTAGCGGGGACAGAGGAGGTAAAGTGTGGGGCTGAGACTTAGGGAGGGACTGTTCTAGAATGTTCTAGAATGCCTCCTGGAAGCCTTGGGCTTTTTGTTTCATTTTCCAAATAATTTACACAACCCTCTTTCCCTGTCAGAGACGACTACAACATAGTTGGTTTTTTAAAAAAAATTAATTATTTATTTATTTTTACATGTTTTATTTTATTCATTAATGAGAGACACAGAAAGAGAGGCAGAAGCAGAGGGAGCATCAGGCTCCCCGAGGAGCGGGGAGCCCGATGTGTGACACGATCCCGGGACTACTGCATGGTGACCTGAGCAGAAGGGAGACGCTTAACCGACTGAGCCACGCAGACACCCAAGTAGAGTTTTTTTTTTTAACAGTTTTATTGAGATATAATTAATTCGCCATAAACTTTGTCCCTTTAAAGTATATAATTCAGTGATTTTTTAGTATATTCAGAGGGCTGTACAACCATCACCACAATCTAACTCCAGAACGCTTTCATCACCCTGGGAAGAAACCCTTTAGCCATCACAACCCCGTTGTCCCTTCCTTCAGCTCTTGGAAACCACTCATCTATCTTCTGTCTACTGATTTGCCATTCAGGACATTTGTTATCATTGTAATCATAAGATATGTGGTCCTTTGTCTGGCTCTTTTCACGTGACAAACTGTATTGAAGGTTCACCTGTGTTGTACAATGAATGATTATTTTTTAAACAGTTTAATCGATTTTATTTTTTAAAGTAATTTAGGGTTAGGCTGAAAGTACCAAGAGTTCCTGTACCTCTCTACCCCCATCTCAGCCTCCCTACTATCAACATCGCATACAGATTGGTACATTTGTTACAGCCTATGAGTCTACATTGATATCATCTTTATCATCCAAAGCCCACAATTTACATTAGGGTTCCCTTTTGTTTCTGTACATTCCATGGGTTTTGGGAGAGGCATAAGGACATGTATCCACCAATTATTATAGTATTATTACCCTAAAAACTTCCATGCTCTGCCTTTTCATTCCTTCTCCCCAAATCCTGACAACCACTCATCTTTTTTTTTTTTACTGTTTCCACGGTTTTTGCCTTTTCCAGAATGTAATATAATTGGAATCGTACAGTATATAGCTTTTCCAGATTGCCTTCTTTCTCTTAGTAATACTCATTTAAGGCTACTACACGTCTTTTATGACTTAATAGCTCACGTATTTGGGGGGCTAATATTTCATGTATGAATGTACCATTGGTTATTTATCTATTCACCTACTGAGGAGTTGCTTCCAGGCTTTGGCAGTTATGAATAAAGTTGCCATATGCATCTCTGTGCAGGTTTTTGTGTGTACTTATGTTATCAACTTATTTGGGTAAATACCAAGGGGCATAATTGCTGGGTCATATGGTGAGAGTATGTTTAGTTTTGTAAGAAATTGACAACCTTATAAAAATGGCTGTACTAATGGCCTTTTTTCCTTTTCCCTTTTCAAAGTGAGCTCTACACCCAATGTGGGGCTTGAACTCATGACCTCAAGATAAAGTCATATGCTCTACTGACTGAGCTGGCCGGGCGCCCCAGTACTAATGGCATTTTTGGTGAATTCCTCAAGAGTTTATATATCATGTCATCTACAGATAGTTTTACATCTTTTTTTCTAATCTGGATGCTTTTATTTTATTTTCTTGCCTAATTTTTCTGGCTAGAACAATGCAGTGTAATAGAATAGAAGTGTTGAGGATAACAGTGGTGAGTAGAATAGAATAGAAATGGTGAGAGTGGACTTCCTTGTCTCGTTCCTGACCTTAGGGGGAAAGCATTCGGTCTTTCATCAGGTGGAGGACATTTTCTTTGAGTGGTTTTATCATGAAGGGGTGTTGGATATTATCAAGGGCTTTTTGCACTTCTATTAAGATGATCGTGGGGCGCCTGGGTGGCTCAGTGGGCAAAGCCTCTGCCTTCGGCTCAGGTCATGATCTCAGGATCCTGGGATCTAGTCCCGAATCAGGCTCTCTGCTCAGCGGGGAGCCTGCTTCCCCCCTCTCTCTGCCTGCCTCTCATACTACTTGTGTTGTCTGTCAAATAAATACATAAAATCTTTTTAAAAAATGATCATGTGGGTTTTGTCTTTGTTTTATTGATAGATGATGTATTATATTCATTGATTTTCAGATGTTAAACCAACTTTACATTTCTGGGTTAGTCCTGTGCAATTCTGGTATATAATCTTTTTTATACATTGCTGGATTTGGTCTACTAGTGTATTTGGGTAAGTATTTTTATTTTTATTTGTGGCAAAACACACACAACATAAAATTTACCATCTTAACCATTTTTTAAGTGTATGCTCTCTTAGTTGTTGGGCAACTAATCTCCAGAACTTTCTCCTCTTGTAAAACTGAAACTCTATACTCATTAAATAAACCTTCCCCCTTCCCCTCCACCACTCAGCCACTATCACAATCACCCAACCTCCTGCTTCTATGAATTTGATACTATAGACACCTCATATAAGTGTAATCATACACTATGGCTTATTTCACTTAGTATAATGTCCTCAAGTTTAATCCAAGTTGTGGCATGTATCTGACATTCCTTCCTTTTTCAGCTGGATGGTATTCCATAGCACGTTATCAACCACATTTTGTTTCCCCATTCATTGATCTACAGACACTTGGGTTCCTTCTATCTCTTGACTGTTGTGAATTTGCTGCTATAAACATGTGTAGACAAATAGCTCTTCAAGGCCATACTTTGAATTCTTGGGACACATACCTGAAGTGGAATTGCTGGGTCATAAACTAATTCTATTTTTAATTTTTTTAGAACCCATCATACAGTTTTCCATAGTGGCTGCACCATTTTACATTTCCACCCACTGTGCACAGGAACCTAGCTAGTTACTCCACATCCTGGCCAGCACTTACTCTTTTCTCTTTTTCTTTTCTGTTCTTCTCTTTTTTTTTTTAAATTTACATATAATGAATTATTTGCCCCAGGGGTACAAGTCTGTGTATTATCAGGCTTACACACTTCACAGCACTCACCATAGCACACACCCTCCCTAATGACCATAAGCCCGCCCCTCTATCCCTACCCCTCCACCCCCAGCAGCCCTGTTTGTTTCCTGAGATTAAGAGTTTCTCATGGTTTTTCTCCCTCCTGATCCCATCTCGTTTCATTTTTTCCTTCTTCTTTTCTTTCCTTCCTTCCTCCGTCCTGCCCTCTTTCTTCCTTCTTTCTTTCATAGTAGGCCTCCCAGTGGTTTGGAGAACAGCATAGCTTTTTGAATATTGAACAGGTTTATCTAATCATCCCTGTTTTAAACAACTGCTTTATTTTTTTAAAAGATTTTATTCATTTGACAGAGAGAAACGCACACAGAGAGGGAGCACAAGCAGAGGAAATGGGAGAAGGAGAAGCAGGCCTCCCGCCGAGCAGGCAGCCTGATGCAGAGCTCGAACCCAGGACCCTGGGATCATGACCTGAGCTGAAGGCGGACACTTAACTGACTGAGCCACCCAGGTGTCCCTGAACAACCGTCTTTAATGTAATTTCTCTAGCTCTTTCTCCAGGTTTCAGTCAGTGAGGAGCTACTGGCCTTTTCGCTTGCTTGCTTGCTTTTTCCAAATCGACTCACAATGCCTGTCTTCTCCCGTCTTCGTTTTCCTCAGCTCTGTCCAGGGGTGGTCTTAGAATTCCCTGGTGTGTCCTGGCTAACACTGTGGCTTTGTCGTGGAAGATCCCGTGCGAATCTTCACAGGTTTACCCAAACGTTGGGAAAGGGGTGTCACCTGAGGTGAAAGAAGCAGGAGGCCGACTGGGCTGCCTTCCGATGCTGACATAAGTCACACTGGGCTAGGAGTGAAGTCTCCGTGCATTGTGATGACTTTGTTATCTCGGGACTGGGGCTCTTCTAGCCCCGGAGGCACCCAGACCTTTGTATATTTGTGCGTCTCCCTCAAGAGGCTGTAAGCGTCCCCGAGAGCAGCCACCCTAATGCGACCTCTTTCCAGCCCCCAGCAGGCTGTTGGGAGACGCCACGTTTAATCGGGATCAGACACGGAGACCTGCAGGCGCTCTGGGGCTAAACCTCGGGTCCGACCCAGCGGAGAGCTGAGACTCTGGAAGGCTGTGAAGGGCATTATGTGGCCTCCATGGCCGAGGACGCTTGGTCAGCGCCCTGCTCCGGACGCAGCTCCGAGAGCTGAGCTCAACACAGGCGCGCTCCGTGCAAGCTGCAGCGTCGTTCAAGTCTGAGAGCAAAGGCGCCAGCGAGCCCCCAACCGCGGCGCAGACGGGGCTCTGGCGAGACTGGGGCCGAGCCCGCCCGGGAGGACGAGCGCGGCCGTGGGCCCCGGGGCAGCCGGGCTGCGCGGCCGTCGCTTCGCACGCGGCCCAGCACCGCGCGGGGCACGGAGCAGGGGCTCGGCCGCTGAGCTCCGGGATTGGCTGGGGCTCCCGGAAGAAGGCGGGCTCGCGGGCTGCGGCCGGCTTCCCTCCAACCGAGTGATTCGCCGAGACCCAATCAGAACGCGGCTCCGGGCTTCCTGCCCCGCGTCACCCAATGACCGTGCAGGGGAGGGAGAAGGGCGTGAAGCCCGGCGGAGCCATTACCCTTGCGGGCGAAGGGCTTGGAACCCCGGGTGCTGAGCCCGGGGCCCTCGGCCAGGATGAGATGAGGCCGGCCCCAGGCCATCTGGGAGAATCGAAGCGTCCCAGCTCTCCCCTTCTCCGCATTTTAACCAAAAGGGGTACCATTCGGTATGGGTGTGCAGATGCGCTTGTGTGGGTGTTGTTGGGGAGGGTCTTCGCTCGGGTTTGGGAGGCTGTACTCACCCCTGCCCAGAACTGTACTCACCCCTGCCCGGAAGACGCCTGGTCTCGGTTCCAACCTCGCAGCAGGCCTTGTTCGTGGCCTCAGCTCCTTCGGATTCGCAGGCCCCGAGCCCTCCTTCGTCTCCTGGAAACGGAGGACGGAGGCTTGGAGCCCCGAGGGCAAACGTCCACGGCGGGGCCCCGAGGCTCTGGGCTAGGTGAGGAGAGTGGGGCTGAGCCAGACGGCAGCCGCTCTTGGAAGCCGGCCCAGGGCAGGCGCTTTCTTCCCGCAGCCACACCTACACCGCACCCTTCTTCTCTTTAAGACCCCAATTCCCAAGAATCCGATGAACCTTCTAAGGTTCTTTTCCCCAGACCTGGGTGCGTCCTTGCATTCAAGGGTAGCCCCGACTGGCAGTTGGGGGGAGACAACAGTTGGGGTTTGAGGTCTTTTGCCTTCTTTCCTCTGAGTACTTTGATCATTGCTTTCAATAGAGCTTTACTCAGTTAGGGGGATGT
This sequence comes from Mustela nivalis, assembly GCF_964662115.1. Classification (NCBI taxonomy): domain Eukaryota; kingdom Metazoa; phylum Chordata; class Mammalia; order Carnivora; family Mustelidae; genus Mustela; species Mustela nivalis. The sequence goes on along the minus strand of NW_028133806.1, from coordinate 16,326 downwards.
TCTGTCTGTGAGGTCGAACACAGAAGCCATTAGCCACGTGTGGCCATTTAGCACTTGTGCCCCAGGAAGTGAGCTTTTTCATTTTAATTAATTTAAAAATAGGCATGGTGTATTTCTTTTTTTTTTTTTTTTTAAAGATTTTATTTATTTGACAGAAATCACAAGTAGTGGAGAGGCAGGCAGAGAGAGAGAGAGAGAGAGAGAGAGGGAAGCAGGCTCCACGCTGAGCAGAGAGCCCCGATGCGGGACTCGATCCCAGGACCCTGAGATCATGACCTGAGCCGAAGGCAGCGGCTTAACCCACTGAGCCACCCAGGCGCCCCGGCATGGTGTATTTCTGACGGGACTTGGAAGGGGGCTGTTCCGGTTTGCTGGGCGGCCCCTGTTCTCAGGGCATATCCTGCCCTAGGAAGCTGCCTGGAACCCTCTACAGAATTTAAAGACTTGCCACCTTTCATTTAGGTTGAAGACAGGTGTTTTTGTGTGTGCCACAGGCACTGAGGTGAGGTTTGTTTGGCTTTTTTTTTTTTTTTTAAATGTTTCCACGGAAATGTCCATATGTAAGGTCTTTAACTAGGGAGCGGAGCTGGCTTCCCTCTGAAAAAAATCCAGCCCTTCTTTTTAAGAGCGCTCTACACTTCTGGAGGCCTGCGGTGAGAAGGGAGGGTTCTCCTTCTGAAAATAGGAAACTGCCTGAGGCTGGTGGATCACGGCCGGGTGAAGCCTTCACCCTTAAGATCCTTCTGTCCTGGTTGAACCGGGGCGAGTCTGGGGTGGGTCAGAGCACCCCACGATCTTTAGTTCCGATTCTCTTTTCTGTGTAGAAAGCAATGGGGGTGAAGGAACTGAATGCAGCCTAGGGGAGAGGGGCCACCCTGTCTGGGCTGTACTCTTCCTCCTAGCCAGCCCCCAGCGGGCCTTCTGTGACCCTATGGAGGCTGCTTTCGTGGTGCAAGGAGCTGCTCCGCCGTCAGCTCCTCCGCCCAGGCGAGACAGTCTCCCGCTGCCCCTTCCCGCACCCCCCCCCCAGGTGTGGCTGCTGTTTTTGAAAAAGTAGGGCGCTGGCCACCTCCATAAGGAAGAAGTTTTGTACACGTCTGGGCCGTGGGCAGCTCTTTCCGGTCCCCTCACTGTTAGACTCCGGTAAATCCACTCTCAAGACTGTCCCCGTGTGTGTGCGTATGTTAGGGGGGGGGGTTGTGCAGTGTCCACTTTTCCCAGAGGGTGCACGTGGTCTAGCATAGCTGCTCCACACCCGGCACACCTGCGTCCTGACTGCGGCAGGTGCAGCCTGTGGGTGTGTCCTCGCACGCCCCGCCCTCCCGGCCCCCCACCGGCGCCTGCTCGCGAGCAAGCGCCGCCCTGGTTGTCTGGAGTGTGGGGCTCACTGTGCTCACCGGAAGCCCTCGCCGGCCCCAGCTTCTCCACACCGGGGAGAGGCCCTACCGCTGCTGCGGCTGTAGGTGGTGCTTCAGCCACAGGCGCCCTTGGCGGTTCACAGATACGCACTCACACCGGGGAAGCTACCCCTGCCCAGAGTGTGGCCATCTTCTCCTCCCTCTTGCTAAGCCACGGGTACCTCCACTCTGATGAGAGGCCCTTTCTCAGCCCTGAGCATTGGGAAAAGCTCCAAGAGGAAGTTAACCCTGCAAGCCCCCCAGTGAATCCATTGGGGGCACATGGAGAAGTCAAGGGGCATCCGGGTGGCTCACTCCGTTACCTGACTGACCCTTGATCTTGGCTCAGGTCGTGATCTCAGTATTGCGAGATCCAGCCTCGCACCGGGAGTGGAACCTGCCTTAGACTCTCTCTTCCTCTGTCTCTCAACACACGCTGCCATGTGCTTGCTCGCTGTCTCTAAACAAACAAACAAACAAACGTGGATAGACCGAGGTGTGGGAGACTTGTGCCCTAGCCTCCGCCCTTGGAGATCAGGAGCCCTCAGTTCATGTCCACTATTAGCTAAATTCCAGAAGTGTGGGTGCTGTGAAGAAGCTTATGATGGAAGATATTCCTTTTGATCAAGTGGTAGCCACACAGAGTGAGAAGAGGCCGAAGAATGGGGCTTTTCCGGCCAGGGCCAAAGGGCTAGGCTGCACCTCAGCCCAGCCTGCTCTCTCCTTTCCTGCATGTGGGAAGAGGGCTCAGCACCTTTTCATCTTAATAGTAAATCATCCTTCCTGTTCAATGTCAGCATTGACAGCACATCATTACCATTCAGGCAAAATGTCCACAGATTTGTTTCCAGTCTTCTGTTTAGTCACTTTCTTCTAAATTAAATGGTTTGCTCTCCATTGGCCTTTGTATTCTCTTAGTAGCCTAAGTTTACCATCTTATTTCTCCAAACTGAATTATGTATAGGCAGAAAGCTTAGACACAAAGCGATCGGTTTGCCCTGCAAACAAACTACCAGATTAATTTTCTGAAAACATTATCGGAAGATAAATCACTCCTCTGGACTGATTTGGAGCCCCCCAGTGTGCAGGGTGAAGCCGCCCAATATCTGGTGCCAACCTATCGGATCAATCCTTCAGTTTTACCCTAACAGTATTTTGTGCTGCACAGAAAGTGTCCTCATTCCCGCCACACTCAGAACTTTCCTGAATTCCTGGCTTTGTACCAGAGATCTTTATGGCCATGGAATTCAGCTGTTTATTCAACAGATGTACATTGAGCACCACTGCCCTCCCCAAGCCCTACCCATTCATAGACCAAACTCATTTTCCACCTGATGTATCACTCTGGAAAGTTATTCCGAGGGGACTCTATTTTACTCATTGTGACAAGCTTGACATTCCACCTCCTCCCCCAGTAGTGTGCTCGATAAACCATCACTATGCTTGGGACAGAGTAGAACTCAATGTTTACTGCAGGGGTGTGTATGTGTGTGTGTGTGTGTTTCCTACTTTCTCTGTTCAAAGTCAATCTTCCTTGGAATCTCTTACGACCTATGTTATCTTGTGAATTCCTGACATGTTGTCTTTACTCCTTGCAGGCTTTGGGATAGTGTTTTTGTTTTTTGAGAGAGCAAGAACAGAGCAAGCAGGGAGGAGGGTTCGGGGTGGGGTGGTGTTGGAGCAGACTCTCCGCTGAGCAGGGAGCCCAATGTCCAGCTTGATCCCAGAACCCTGAGATCACGACTGAAGCAGAAGGCAGATGTCCAGCCGACTGAGCCACCCAGGCTCTCCACGGTGTAATGTTTTGCCCATAGTAGGTGCTTTGAAAAAAAATTTAATGCGTTGGAGAGATATGTGTGTCACCAGCTGAAGTGTAGTAAATGGCATATTGCTGATCCTCAAATCCCCTGGGAGATGACCCTGAGCTGGTGGAACCCTGCAGGCTTACACAGGAGCCAGGGGCTGATGGAGCCGGGGCCGACTGGTTCCATCAGCAATTTTCTTCGGCCTTGCACGTCCATGCCTGCAGCCCTGCTCTTAGTTGTAAATGCATATGCCTCAGTCAACTCGAAACCCCAGAGCATGGTGCCTGCCGTAAACTGCCCAGAGCTACACTCTGGACACTGGACAGATGCCATGGAAACCAAGTCCGGGGAGATGTGCAGAAGACTGAGCCTGAGAAGAGGCCAGAGCTCGGACTGTTGAGTTGACCCGCGACCTCGGACTTAGGGCGAAGGGAGCCGAGCTCAGCGGTTTGGATAAAGGCCGGGTCAGTCCCGGGTTTAATCCTTGTTCCTTCTCTTTACTGACAGTATCCCTCTGCGATCTTCCTTGTCAGTAGACCCGGATGATGACCAGCACTTAACACAGTGGTAGCAAAGAGGACGAGAAAGACTTCACGTGTAGCGGGGCCGGTGGCTGCGCGCGGGAAACGCCAACGTCCGTGTCCCTCCCACAAGGGCCACGAGGAAATCGTCCGATTCTCAGAAAGCCACCGGGGGTCATCTCAGCCCCGGGTTGGCCGGAGTGGCTCCGTCACTCCAATCATCCCGTCCCTCGGCGGGGCAGCGCCCGCCCGAGAACCCGGGCCTGTCACGGACGCGGGGCCGGCTCGCCGCCGCCCGCCTCGCATCCGGCCGCAGGCACCCGGCGCGGAAGGTCGGCGGCCTGCCCTTACGCTTCCGTTGGCTTCGTTCAAACAGGCCGCTTTCGCCAGCAGCCAATCAGCACGCTCGATCTTCGGCCGCCGCCCAATGAGCGCGCGGAATGGGGGAAAAAGGGCGTGACGCCCAAGCGCAGCGCCATCACACTTGAGGGCAAAGAGGTTAGGCAGCCGGCATGGCGCTCCGGTCAATAAAATCGATAGCTGGAAGCCGCCCGCGTTCCAGGCTGAGGCGGTGCGGGAGCGGCGCCGCCATCTTCCCCGGAGGCATCTTCCGGTGCCTTTCCCCCGAGTTCGGGCAGGAGTTGCCTGAATAACAGCAAAAGGTTTCCGGTAGCCCCGCAGGGCGGCCGATCCGATTCCCTCCGGGCCTCCCGGGCCCGCGCAGCGCCGGTGCGGCCGGGCGCCCCAGTCCGGGTCCGCCGCGGGTGCGGGCCGGGGAAGGCCGTGGCGCCGGCTCCCGCGGTCCGATGGCGCCACCTTCGGCTCCGCTCTCCGCGCGGGGACCCGGACAGCCGGTTCCCGGCCGCAGGAGGGGAAGGAGGCCGAGGGCCGTGAGCTTCGCGGACGTGGCCGTGTACTTCTCCCCGGAGGAGTGGGGCTGCCTGCGGCCCGCGCAGAGGGCCCTGTACCGGGACGTGATGCGGGAGACCTACGGCCACCTGGGCGCGCTCGGTGAGGCCCGGCGCAGTTCGCCTCCGCGGGCCCCGAGGGTCGGGCGGGGGGTGAAGGCGCGGGGGCGGGGCGGGGGCCGACGCGGGAGCGCGCGGTGTCGGGATCCGGCTCGCGACCCGGCTGTGCCGCGGGGGGGCCCGGGGCTCGGCAGGAGGGGACAGCGGGTGGTCCGCACCGGCCCTCCCGAGAGCCGGCCGTCTGACGTTCTCCTTCCCCAGGGCGCGCAGGTCCCAAACCAGCCCTCATCGCCTGGCTGGAACGGAACACCGACGCCTGGGAGCCGGCGGCCGTGGACCCGCAGGAGAGCCCGAGCGCGCTCACAGTCCGAAGAAGTGAGTGGAAAAGGCCCGTGCAGGGCCCGCAGCCTCTCCACTTGTCTCGACTTAGCGGCCAGGGGTCCCCGTGCCGCTGCTGCGTTTCGCAGCTTCAGGGTCTTGTCCCTCTGGTGCTGGGCGGGTCCCACCGCAGGGGTTTGCAGGTCCGTTTGCACCCGAGGGTCCGCAGTTCTCTGTTGCGGGAACGAATCCGTTAGCTGCGCTCTGGCCTCCTCAGGATCCCTGAGCCCGGTCTGCTCTGTGCTGGGCTCGGAGACCCGAGACACCTCCCCGAGTTTCTGGGTTTGGGTTGAAGGGATCTCCCGGGGAACAGCGGTCCGGGAGCGCAGAGCCCTCTTTTCTGCCCTTTTGGCGGGGTGACTCTAATCAGTGCAGGAATCTCCGCTCTCCTGGGGATCAAGCCAGGCTCTCCTGGATGCCAGGCAGGGAGAAGGGCCCCGGTCCACCCGTGGGGCTGGATGTGAGCGTCTGGACTGACGTTCGTGCTAGATTCTCTGCGACCAGGGCTCTCTTTCCAAGATAGTTCCTTACTAAAATGATACTTCCTTACTAAAATGATACTTCCTTACGAAAGACCTTTCCTTTTTTTCCACGGTAGGTTGTCAGACGGCTGTCAGTTATCTCTGAGTCACTTGGGGAACTCGGTAAAAAAAAAAAAAAAAACAGATTCCTAGGAGCGCCTGGGTGGCTCAGTCGGTTAAGCATCGGCCTTTGGCTCAGGTCCTGATCCTGGAGTTCTGGAATCGAGCCCCACATCAGGGTTTCTGCTGGGGGAGGGGGGGGAGCCTGCTTCTCCCTTTCCCTTTGCCTGCAGCTCCCTCTGCTTGTGCTCTCTCTTCCTGTCAAATAAATGAATAAAATCTTTTTTTAAAAAATAGAGATTCCTGGACCCAGAACTATTGATTTACCCCGATGGCTGTCTAAGACTTTGTATTTCTCTTTTAACAGCCCCAGCAGATTGGCATGCATGTTTAAGTTTGAGAACCATTGCATAAAATAGAGTTCACGCTCCTGAATGGCAGTGGTTCTGAGGATGTAGTACTCAGCATCACCCGGAAAAGAATCAGATACAAATTCTTGGGCTCCATCCCAGACCTGCTGAACCCAAAATTGTTTCAATGAGCCATCCAAGTGATTCTGATCATAAAATTTGAGAACCACTGGCTTAGAGGGCCTTCTGACCTAGTCCCTGCCAGCCCCTACCTCGTGTTCCCACTTCCTGCCTTATACTTACAGCTTCAAAAACTTAATTTCTCAAGCCTGCAGAACCTGCAAGAAACACTTCCCGACTTCTCCAGATGGAGCTGGGGACTCCTGGAATAGTGGTTGTGTCCCAGTGGGGGGTCTGTGGCACTAACACTCCCTGAAGACAGGTTGAGTGTCTTCGCCTTCTAACCTAGAACACGGCCATAGGCAAGGACAGGGGCCCCGTATTTGTTAAATTAATGTCTCCCTGTGTGTCCGTAGAAACCAGAACCAGAAAGAAGAACGGAGACAAGGAAGTGTTCCCACCCAAGGAGGCCCCCCGGAAGGGCAAGCGAGGCCGGCGGCCCAGCAAACCCCGACTCATCCCCAGGCAGACCTCTGGGGGCCCCATCTGCCCCGACTGTGGTTGCACCTTCCCTGACCGGCTGGCCCTGGAGAGCCACAAGTGTGCCCAGAATCTGAAAAAGCCTTACCCTTGCCCGGACTGCGGGCGCCGCTTCTCCTACCCCTCCCTGCTGGTCAGTCACCGGCGGGCACACTCTGGTGAGTGTCCCTACGTTTGTGACCAGTGTGGCAAGCGCTTCTCCCAGCGCAAGAACCTCTCGCAGCACCAGGTCATCCACACGGGCGAGAAGCCCTACCACTGCCCCGACTGCGGCCGCTGCTTCCGGAGGAGCCGGTCCCTGGCCAATCACCGGACCACGCACACCGGCGAGAAACCCCACCAGTGCCCCAGCTGCGGCCGGCGCTTCGCCTACCCCTCGCTGCTGGCCATCCACCAGCGCACGCACACGGGCGAGAAGCCCTACACCTGCCTGGAGTGCGGCCGCCGCTTCCGCCAGCGCACGGCGCTCGTCATCCACCAGCGCATCCACACGGGCGAGAAGCCCTACCCCTGCCCGGACTGCGAGCGCCGCTTCTCCTCGTCCTCCCGCCTGGTCAGCCACCGGCGCGTGCACTCCGGCGAGCGCCCCTACGCCTGCGAGCACTGCGAGGCGCGCTTCTCCCAGCGCAGCACGCTGCTCCAGCACCAGCTCCTGCACACGGGCGAGAAGCCCTACCCCTGCCCGGACTGCGGCCGCGCCTTCCGGCGGAGCGGCTCCCTGGCCATCCACCGCAGCACGCACACCGAGGAGAAGCTGCACGCGTGCGAGGACTGCGGCCGCCGCTTCGCCTACCCGTCGCTGCTGGCCAGCCACCGGCGCGTGCACTCCGGCGAGCGGCCGTACGCGTGCGACCTGTGCTCCAAGCGCTTCGCCCAGTGGAGCCACCTGGCACAGCACCAGCTCCTGCACACCGGGGAGAAGCCCTTCCCCTGCCTGCAGTGCGGCCGCTGCTTCCGCCAGAGGTGGTCTCTGGCCGTCCACAAGTGCGGCCTCAGAGCCCCGAACGGCGGCCCCAGAGCTGCTGCCGCGGGGGCCGCGCAGAAGGGCAGTGCCCTGTAGCCCAGGAAGGACGGTAGATTGTCCTTTCATTTCCCCGAGGGGCTCAGGGAAGCGAAGGCGAAGCCCCGGGTCAGACAAGGCAGCGGCGGCGGAAGGGACACCCAGGCCTCCCGCTGTGGCGACCCGACCTTGAGTCTGTCTCCCCACACTGGCTGCCTTACCGATGTGTCTACAGCAGCCCGGTTAGGAGAGGTGACATCCCGTGGTGGCTTTCCAGGCTACCCTACCCCGAGAGGATTTCTGTGTGTGGACATCAGGGCTAAAGGTCCTCCCATCCATTTTAGGGGCCGGCGGCTGTCCTAGTCGTGCGCACAGTTGGTGGGGCAGCGTCTGCTTTAGTCCCCTTCCTTCTACACTCCTGCCAAGTGGTTTCTTTTTTCTTTTTTCTTTTCTTTTTTTTACTTGCTTTAAAACCTCCCTGGATAGGGAGCTCACTACCTCACAAGGCAGGTGATTTCGTTTTGGGATAGCTCTGATCTTTAGAAGGCGGTTAAGTACCACCTTCTCCTTCCCTAGAAGCCTAGCCGAGCATGTAAGACTTCATCTACATGACAGCATTTCAGATAACTTAACCACAACGGCTTTGCCCACGTTTTCAGGTTAAACAGCACGATTTGGTCAATTGTTCCTTAAAGACAGGGTTTCAGTTCCCACACGCGATCTCTCTCCAAACAGGTGGTGGTTTCTCAGTGTCCCTTTTAAAGGGTCATCCAAAAATAAGCCATCGCCACAGTGTACAGAGCACACCTCTCTACTTATTTTAACAGCTCTAGATGGCACTGAATTTGGGGGTGGTGACATTAGAGCAGGGCTTCATTGGGTTACGGAGACATAAATACCTAAGCTTTTTTTTTTTTTTTTTTAAACCACATACTGTGAAGCTAAGTCTTCTGCCCCCTGTGTTCGGAAAATTGAAGTTGGGTCTGGGACATAGACAAAGTGAGTTTTGGGAGAAGACTGATTTTAAGGAGAAGCAGGGGAGCTATGGTCTAGCAGCAAGAGGTCAAACTGGACCAGCCTGCACTTCATCCAGGGGATTTGGATTAGTTTCAGGCAGCCAGTGGCTAGAAAGTCCTTGAGAACTGGGTCTCACTCCTCCCTGATTCTCAACCGAATAAGGAGACATCAGCACAGAACCTTCCGTGAGTCCTCAGTCAACAGTTTCCATAAAGTGAGGTGAGGCCATTCAAGGAGGGCGGAAAGCCAAGTACTTGAACCCGGGGCCGGAGGAGTCTACAGCCATCGAGTTGTGTTTATGCCTGCCTTCCTCACAGAAGCTCCCCAAAGCAGCAGCAGCAACGTGTCTTAATCTTTGATATGCCTCCCTGGCACCTGCCCCTGAGTAGATGCTCAATAAAGCTTTACCGCATTACATGAACAAGGCCTACCACTTTGCCTTGGGTAGCTGCACCAAATTGGGATTTTCAAACGTGACTTCTCTCCTATTCAACAGCTGGAGTGAGTCATGCTCTACCCCTGTTGCTTGTTCCTTCAGCTCTCCTAATCTCAGCCCTAACGTGGGAGAGCCGTGTTTGTAGTGACCTCTGTTCTGGTATTTAGCAAGATGCATTGTCACTATTTGTCTGTTTCTCTTTGGATGAATGATGAGCTGCCCCAAGACAGGGGTCCTGCCAGATTGGGTCTCATTAAAATGTCGATAAATGATGTTCCTTGTGGAATCCCTGTTTATAAACTGAAAGTCTAGGTCCTTGACTGGGTAAAAATTTTTACTCAACGGAGACCTGCCCTGTCCTAACAGAGCTATTTGAATGTCTGCCTAGCTCTGTATTCGAGGGGGCTGTTCTACTCTTATCTGACCCAACCCTACCTAGGAATTTTGTAACTTTTCTCTGGGCCTGGACTGTGACTCATAAGGCTTGGAAGTCCAAGTTCCAGGGTGTGTGCGGTCAGTGGAGGGCCAAGATGAGTGACCATTTCCTAGGTTCCCTAAGGCATGTCATTCCCAGCCTCCATTCCTGACCAGCTGAGATCCTGGCCCTGTTTTCAGTGGGAGATCCCAGTATCCGTCTAATTCATTCCCATTCTGTTCCCGGTGGTTTGAGTTTCTGTGACTTGCAGCCCAAAGAATGAACTATCACCCCTCCCAGTATTGATTTATCACCCATGAGCTGCAAAGAGGGGGAGATTGCAGTGCTACCTACAGGGGCCTGCACACCTTTCCTGATCGCCAATCTCAGTGAGCCTTCAGCATGACTTAAGTCTTCCCTACATCCTTAACCAGGGAATACCTTCTCTTTCACTAAGAAACCCAAGGTTTCAGATAGGAGCTCTTACCACTGCATTCCCCACTTTGACCAGTATTTTTACTTGGGCACCACGCTCACCAACACAGCTGTGCTCGTGATTCCCTACTGCCCTCCTGGGGACTTTGCTACATCTGTTATTCTTCCTCTCCTCTTAGTTTTATGGTTTCAGAGCCGCTCTCTTTTCTGGAACACACACACGCCAGTCTAAAATCTGTCTTTTAAGATTTTATTTTTTTAAAGATTTTATTTATTTGACAGAGAAAGAGAGATCAAAAGTAGACAGACAGACAGAGGGAAGCAGGCTCCCTGCCAAGCAGAGAGCCTGATGCGGGGCTTGATCCCAGGACCCTGATATCATGACCCCAGCTGAAGGGAGAGGCTTAACCCTCTGAGCCACCCAGGCGCCCCTAAGATTTTATTCTTAAGTAATCCCTACACTCCACATGGGGCTCGAACTCACGGCCCCAACATCAAGAATTGCATGGTCTACCGACTGAGGCTAGCTTTCTTGAAACAGTAGGCTGCATTCACTGTGTTCTTTGGCCTGCTGCAACAGTATTATAGCCACCGTGCTGAGCATTTACCATGGGCCCGGTACTGTGTAAAGCACTTTACGTACATTCCCATGTAATGTGAACCACACAAAGTAGTTGTGCTTCCATGTGTCTCTCGCACCGCCCCATATCTTGCTGTTTTTGCCAAAAATGCAAGGCCTTGCCTTCAACAAATGGCCAGATGAGCGGATTCCAGACCTAGAGGCTCCTGAATGAGGAAAAGTTGAGTCCCTTGATGAAGGACTACGTTATATTGGCGAAGACATGCTGTATACGTTCCTTCTAGCCTTTTCCGAATGCACCTGCAGCCATTTCCCAGGGTGGCAGGGCACGGGAAAAGGGGAAGTAACTAGAGTTTCCAGGGCTTACTGGACATTGGATCTGGACACGTCCTAATTCTTGGAGATCCAAAACATCACTGTAGTTCACCAGGCGGTGGCCTCATGAAGATCAGGCGTGTGCAGAAAAGGACTAGCTCAGCAGGCCCGGGCTGCTCAAACCCTGCACGTTCCAAAGAAAGCTCCTCTTCAGGACTAGCACCTGGCGCCTTCCTGGGAGGTAAATTCTGAGCCCTTGTACTATTTTGCCTGATGAGGGTGTTCCTGTACCCTGGAGGCCTCGAGTCATGCGGCACCAGTCTGACCAGATGAGTTCATCCTAACAGTGTGGTTTATGATGAATGCCTGTCTTTGCTCTGGGAGACGGAGTCTGAGCAGCTGAGGTTAGTCATGTGAGTCTCCATGTCTGTGTAACTGACTCCCCAATAAAAACCCTAGACACCAAGGCTTGGGTGAGTTTCTCCGCTGGGCAACAGTTCACACATATTGTCACACGACGTTGGGAGAATAAAGGGCAACTCTATGGGACAAGGACACCTGCAAGTTTGTAAGTTCGTGTCTGGTTTCTCCTAGACTTTGCCCCATGCACCTTTCTCCTTGGCTGATTTTCATCTGTATCTGTATCCTTTTCCTCTAGTGAGCTATAACCTAGGCTGTATGGGGGGAGAGACAAGGCCCTGACAACTCATTAACTCTGCCCCAGCCGTTTCTTCGGGTTGGGTTTGCATTAAGCAACCGTGAGGGAGAAGGAGCGTCTCTACGTGGGACAAAGAGCAGCTTGCTTACTCCTGACCATAAAGCACCAGGTTCCCCAAGTTCATTGTTCCTCCTCCACAGTGCCACTCGCTGTGTGCCCGGCATGCATCGGGCCCCTCCTTGTTGCCTGTGGGGCTTGGGAGGCGAAAGAGCCAATACATACATGAGTCTCACTTGGCTTGTACCATGAATAAGGCCTTTTGTCCAGGACACTGGCATCTCTTGTCTTCTGCCAGCATCCATGAAACAACAGGTAATCTTAAATTGCACACCTGACAGTAGGTATTATTTCCCTTTAATGGAGGAGGGAACTGAGGCTCACTGGTAATATTAAATAACTTGTCCAGAATCACATATCTGGTAAACCTAAGAGCCAGGATTGCAAGCCAGGTCTGCCTCCAAAGCTGGCTGCTATCCGAGGAACTACAGCACCGAAACTGTCCTTTAAGACACCTCAGGGCTTAGTTAGCAAATCAATAATTTTTATTATTTATCTTGATTCTCCTACTGAAGTGCTCTCATAACTTGGCTTTCATGCTCCATTTTCTTCCAGCGCCTCTTCCTGGTGCCTCTTGTGGTTCTTTCTAGTGTGCACGCGTAGGAATGCCTTCGCAGCATTTCTTGGGAAATGTATACATTTTCCCAAGTTCTGAGAGCAACTGGTCAAAAAACCAGGAAAATTAAAAAAAAAAGTATCATGATTGTCCTGCAAATTAAAGCTTAACAGCAAACACAGAGAAGGGGTTCCCGGGTGGTTCAGTCAGTTAAGCATCTGCCTTCTGCTCAGGTCATGGTCCCAGGGTCTGGGATTGAGCCCCGCATCCGGCTCGTTTCTTGGAGGGGAGCCTGCTTCTCCCGCCCCCTCTCTCACTGTCAAATAAATAAATAAAATCTTTTAAAAAAATAAATAGGTTACTGGTTTAGGGGTCATCAAAAGCAAGACCAGGAAACACTCCTACAGAGTTGAACGTGAAAGGCAACATACCTGTGAATGGGACAGAAGCACCCAGAAAAAAAGAGGTCCCCACAGGATCGGGTCATCTTGCCTATAGCTGTGGCCATGTGGTAAGTCTGCATTCCTGGGCCTGCCGGCTGCTAACCAGGAGTCAGTCTTGCAAATAAAATATTCCATTCACAGGCTACTTTGTACAAATCTCCTACAAATGGTGTTCAAGAAGTAAACTTTGGAAGTAAAAAAAGTTGATCTCTTACATTGCTGTGGCAGCTCCAAAACTCTGGGTTTTTTGGTGGTAAAATATAAAATTTACTATGTAGTTCAGTGGCATTAAGTGCATTCACAATGTTGTACAACCCGTCACGATGTCCAGAACTTTTTCATCAATTTCAATAGTTACTACCACATTGCTTTCCAAGGAGGTGGTAGGATTTTACACTCCCCTCAGCAGGGTGGCGGCCTCCGCCTCCTGAAACACGGCGCCTCGTTCATCCCTTCATTCAACAAGTATCTTGGGCAACGGCCACAGGCCATGCGATGTTCTAGAAGATGGAAATGCAACAGTGGACACTATAGTCTTTGCCCTCATGGAGATTCCAGGCTAAAGAAAAAGATAAACCATATTAGGCAGCGCTCGGCAGAGGATGAGGGGGACTATTTGGGGACAGGAGTGTCAGCAACTTTTTCTCCCTGCCAACCCCTCTTCAGCAAACCTTTCCCCGCCATCAGTCAACTTTTTGATCCTTCCTCATCTAAAAGCTGAAAAATACCATCATGCAATTCTATGTTGCATTCCCCCGTTACAAGTGATCATATTTTCAAATGCTTTAAGATGTTGGATTTTCTTTTATGTGAACTGCCACTTACTTATACTGTTTACCTATATTTCTGTTGTTAGCCTTCGGCTTCTGCATTTGTAGTTCTTTAGTAAGAAATAAGTCCTCTGGAATATAATTTGCAAATATTTTTCTCAATTTGTCATTGCATATTGACTTAATGATTTTTTGCTACGTACTTACTTTATGCAGGTTTTCACCCCTTGTTCTTTGAAAGTTATACATTCTTTTGGAAGGTTACTCATCAATTTCTAACACATATTTAGGTCTAACATTTCTCATTATATGTATGCCTCTTTTTATTTTACTTTTAGTATTTTTCTAGCAAAATGCCACAATTTTCATCATTCAGTGTTGCACGTTGTGCTTTGACTCCTATCATTTCCTCCAAGTTCGTCCGGAAAGCGTGGTCATTTGGTGGGGGGACTGCACAAAATATGGAACACTTCACGAATTTGCAGGTCATCTGTGAGCAGCGGCCATGCTAAACTTCTCTGTATGATTCTGATTTTAGTATATGTGCTGCCAAAGCGAGCTCTGTAAATGCCTATTTTTTTTACCCGAGCCGAAGACAGAGGCTTTAACCCACTGAGCTACCCAGGAGCCCCGGGAGAAAATCTTAATTAATAAATGGCTTACTCTGCTTTCAGCTCGGGTTGTGATCCCAAGGTCCTGGGATTGAGCCCCACATCGGGCTCTCTGCTCAGCAGGGAGCCTGCTTCTTCCTCTCTCTCTCTGTCTGCCTCTCTGCCTACTTGTGATCTCTGTCTGTCAAATAAATAAATAAAATCTTTAAATAAATAAATAAATAAATAAATAAATGGCTTAAAACACTAGTCTTCCCTTTGAATCAGCAATTCTGCTTCTAGAATTTTATTGTACAGACATGCTCATATATGTGCCTAAAGAAATATATCTAAGGATGTGACTTATGTATTTTATGGTAGTGAGACGGGAAACCAACTAATAGCTCATCAATGGAAATGATCTAAATAAACTGTTTTCATCCATACAGTGGAACACTAGGTATGCAGCCATTAAAAAAGCGATCTATATGTGCTGAAATTAAACAATCTACAAGATGTGTCAAGTTAGAAAAGAAAGCAAAGTGAAGTGTGTTTATTATGCTACTTACAAAAAGAAAAAAAGTGTTTTTAAAAAGTGTATGTTTTTATGTACCTAAATTATCTCCAGAAGGACACAAGAAGCTGGTAACAGGGGTTGCCTCTAGGAAGGGAAAGGAAGACTAGAGGCGGGGGACTCTTTTTTTTAAGATTTTACTTATTTATTTGACAGAGAGGAGATCACACGTAGGCAGAGAGACAGGCAGAGAGAGAGGGGAGGAAGTGGGCTCCCTGCTGAGCAGAGAGCCGCTGCGGGTCTCGATCCCAGGACCCTGAGATCATGACCTGAGCCGAAGGCAGTGGCTTAACCACTGAGCCACCCAGGGGCCCCAACTTTTTGGGTTTTTAATTGTTTTTAAATTACACATACCTAAGTGTGCAGGTCAATTCTCACAAATAGAACACATCTGTGTAACCAGCACCTCGATCAAGAAACAGAATATTGGGGCGCCTGGGTGGCTCTGTTAGTTAAGCGTCTGCCTTCGGCTCAGGTCATGGTCCCGGGGTCCTGGATCGAGCCTCGCATCGGGCTCCCTGCTCAGCGGGGAGCCTGCTTCTCCCTCTCCCTCTGCCTGCTGTTCCCTCTACTTTTGTTCTCTGTCAATAAATAAATAAAATCTTTAAAAAAAAAAAAGAAGAAGAAGAAGACTATTATCAGTACTTTACAAACAAAACACTTAGATCAGCAATACCTTGGACAGTTTTGCCAGACTTTATACAAGTGGGATCTGGTGTCACATACTATTTTGTGCAACAGCGCGTCCGCAGGAGTCGCCGCAGCGCGCGCAGTTCTAGGCCCCGCGTCCCCCTCTCGGAGCAGTGGTCCGTGACTAGCGCCCCCGGGACACCCCACAATCCTTTTGCTCCTTTTCCTACGTCGCGGGCAGTCTCCCGATCGTGGCCGTCTCGGCGCGCGTCTCAGGCAGCCCACGTCCGCCGGGCGGGCCGGTCCCCGGTGCGCGCGTGTCCGGCTTCAGCCGACGCGGCCGGTTGCCGAAGTGCTTGTGCGACCCGCACTCCGCCCGCAGCGCGCCCGCCTCCTCGCGGGCCGACCCGCGCGTCCCGCCGACGCAGGTCCTGCGAGGAAACCGAGGGCGGAGCCGCACGCACCGACAAGCGGTGCCACGTCCTCACAGCGGCTTCCTTCGCGGCCGCACGGACGGCGCGTCGGGCACCGCGGGAGGAGCCGCCCGCCCCGCGTTACCCGCCGGGGCCAGCTCCGGTTCAGACACCGTTTCCGGCGCAGGCGGCACAGGAAGCCGGCCGGGGGCGACCAGCCCGGCTCCGGTGCCGCTGGCCGGTGACCCGCGCGCTCCGGTGCGCGGCTGCGGCCACGGGAAAGGCAAGACACCTGCGGCGTCGGCGCTCGGGCGGGTCCCAGGCCGGCGGGCCCCGGCCGAGCCGCGCCCGGAGCGCCCACAGCAGGCGGGGACCGGCCACCCCTCACGTCCGGCATCTCCGGAGCCGTTTGCCCGGGTTTGACTCCGCTCCACGCCGGGACATCTGCATCGGCTCGCGGGGCTCCAGCCCGTCAAAACCCTTTCGAGGTCCCGCTCAGGTGACGCCGCTCTAACACCTCCTAACCTCTCAGCGCCCTCCACCTGCGGACCAGCCGCTCCCTTCCCTTCAGCCTTTCAAATAGGCCGCTCCGGCCTAACCAATCACGGTCTTCCTTCTTCACCGGCCCGCTACGCACCACCCAATCACCGCACGCCATCTATGATTCGCTGCGCCGCGGAGCCAATCTCCTTTCTCGGTTGCCCCTCGGTACGTAAG